>NC_143146.1:38885984-39037500 GCF_059928025.1 Delphinapterus leucas | reverse complement strand
ACTCCAGGGGCACTGGTCCCAATCTGCTCCCTTTCCTCTTCTTTTTCCCTTCTTTCTTTTATTCTACCCAGTTACATGGGGATATTTCTTGTCCAAGGTGTCCAAGGTCCTCTATTAGTATTCTGCTGGTGTTCTGTGAGAATTGTCCCATTCATAGGTGTATTCTTGATGCATTTGTGAGGAGAGATGAACTCCATGTCCTCCTAATCCACCATCTTGACCTTCTTCTCTTGAATTACTCGTTATATCCTAATTGATAAACAACTGATTAATCTTCAAGGCTACAAAAATAACACTTTCTCATTTATCAGTCATATATTTTGTGATTAAAAATATATTGCATATATTTATTTAGGGAAATGGAACTTGTGGAGTTTTAAAAACACTTCCATGTAAATAAAAGAAGCACCATACTGTAATATATCAAATATTTTGTAATTTGTCTAATTGTATATCAAACGTTTTACTATATCTTTATATAAAGTCAACGTTTTAATTTGTAAATTTGCTTTGAGCTGCTATTTTCTATGTCATGTGTATGAAAAGTCATGTGCTTCAGATTTGTATACCAGGTTTGGTTTGGTTTTTCCAAAATACATATGGTTATTCCACATTCTAGAAATATTATACACATATTTCTTGTGGAGGTACTGGGTGCACATATTTATTTAGAAAATATACTGGGTTACTTCAGTTTGCACAGCCATATGTGAGCTATATGTGTGCTACAATACTCAAATAGCAGAAGTTGTGAACATTCCCAGCACATGGAGAACATATGTGTCAGATATTGTGATTGATGCTTTCCATATATAGCCCCATTTAATCAACACAACAATTCTTATTAGGCCCAATTTACAGATGAAAAAACTAAAACTTGATAATTTGAACAATTTGCTGGAGATTGGTGCTGGGGACTAATGCAAGTCCATATGAATCTATTAATATTTGTAATGAATTCCGTACAAGGAATTGTAACAAAAATAAAATAAGCAGAACTAAAAATAAGGGTTTGTAAACATTTTTAAAGTAAAGTTAAAAATAAGTTAATTTTGGGGAGAGAGGGGGAAGATGGCAGAAAAGTAAGATGCGGAGATCACCTTCCTCCCCACAGATACATCAGGAAATACATCTACACATGGAACAACTGCTACAGGACACCTACTGAACGCTGGCAGAAGACCTCAGACCTCCCAAAAGGCAAGAAATTCCCCACGTACCTGGGTAGGGCAAAAGAAAAAAAGAAGAAACAGAGAAAAAAGAATAGGGACGGGACCTGCACCAGTGGGAGGGAGTCGTGAAGGAGGAAAGATTTCCACAAACCAGAAGCCCCTTCGCGGGTGGAGACTGTAGGTGGCCGGGGGGGGAAGCTTCGGCGCCCTGGAGGAGAGCACAGCCACTAGGGTGTGGACGGCAAAGCGGAGAGATTCCCACACAGAAGATCAGTGCCGACCAGCACTCACCAGCCCGAGAGGCTTGTCTGCTCACCCGCCGGGGCGGACAGGGCTGGGAGCTGAGGCTTGGGCTTCGGCCTGATCCCAGGGAAAGGACTGGCGGCGTGATCACAGCCTGCAGGGTGTTAGTGCACAACAGCTAGCCAGGAGGGAGTCAGGGAAAAGTCTGGACCTGCCGAAGAGGCAAGAGAATAGTTCTTCCCTCTTTGTTTCCTGGTGCGCGAGGAGAGGGGATTAAGAACGCTGTTTAAAGGAACTCCAGACACAGGTGTGAGCCGCGGCTAACAGCGCGGACCCCAGAGACAGGCATGAGACGCTAAGGCTGCTGCTGCCGCCACCAAGAAGCCTGTGTGCGAGCACAGGTCACTATCCACACCTCCTTACCGGGGAGCCTGTGCAGCCCGCCACTGCCAGGGTGCCGGGATCCAGGGACAACTTCCCCGGGAGAACGCCCGGCGGGCCTCAGGCTGATGCAACATCCCACCAGCCTCTACCACCGCAGGCTCTCCCCGCATCAGTCCCCCTCCCTCCCACGGCCTGAGTGAGCCAGAGCCCCCAAATCACCTGCTCCTTTAAGCCTGTCCTGCCTGAGTGAAGAAGAAAAGCCCTCCGGTGACTTACGCACAGAGGTGGGGCCAAATCCAAAGCTGAACCCCCAGAGCTGTGCTAACAAAGAAGAGAAAGGGAAACATCTCCCAGCAGCCTCAGGAGCAGCGGAATAAAGCTCCACAATTAACTTGATGTACCCTGCATCTGTGGAATACATGAATAGACAATGAATCATCCCAAATTGAGGAGGTGGACTTTGAGAGCAAGATTTATTATTTTTTTCCCCTTTTCCTCTTTTTTTTTCTTTTTTTTTTTTTTTTTTTTTTGCGGTACGCAGGCCTCTCACTGTTATGGCCTCTCCGATTGCAGAGCACAGGCTCTGGACGTGCAGACTCAGAGGCCATGGCTCATGAGCCTAGCCGCTCCGCAGTATGTGGGATCTTCCCAGACCGGGGCCCGAACCCATGTTCCCTGCATCAGCAGGTGAACTCTCAACCACTGCGCCACCAGGGAAACCCCCATTTTCCTCTTTTTGTGAGTGAGTATGTGTATGCTTCTGTGTGAGATTTTGTCTCTATAGCTTTGCTTTCACCATTTGTCCTACAGTTCTGTCCTTCTGGGTTTTTTTGCTTGTTTGTTTTTACTTAAACATTTTTTTTTTCTTAATAATTACTTTTTAATAACTTTATTTTATTTTACCTTACTTTATATTATATTATTTTATCCTTTCTTTCTTTCTCTCTCTCTTTCTTTCTTTCTTTCTACTGTTTCTCCTTTTTATTCTGAGCCATGCAGATGAAAGGCTCTTGGTGTTCCAGCCAGGAGTCAGCGCTGTGCCTCTGAGTGGGAGAGCCAACCTCAGGACACTGGTCCACAAGAGACCTCCCATCTCCATGTAATATCAAACAGTGAAAATCTCCCAGAGATCTCCATCTCAACACCAAGACCCAGCTTCACTCAACGACCAGCAAGCTACAGTGCTGTACACCCTATGCCAAACAACTAGCAAGACAGGAGCACAACCCCACCCATTAGCAGAGAGGCCTAAAATCATAATAAGGCCACAGGCACCCCAAAACGTACCACCAGACATGGACCTGCCCACCAGAAAGACAAGATCCAACCTCATCCACCAGAACACAGGCACTAGTACCCTCAACCAGGAAGCCTACACAACCGGCTGAACCAACTTAAGCCACTGGGGACAGACACCAAAAACAACGGGAACTACGAACCTGCAGCCTGCAAAAAGGAGACCACAAACACAGTAAGATAAGCAAAATGAGAAGACAGAAAAACTCACAGCAGATGAAGGAGCAAGATAAAAATGCACCAGACCTAACAAATGAAGAGGAAATAGGCAGTCTACCTGAAAAAGAATTCAGAATAATGGAGTAAAGATGATCCAAAATCTTGGAAATAGTATAGAGAAAATGCAAGAAACATTTAACAAGGACTTAGAAGAACTAAAGATGAAACAGGCAACAATGAACAACACAATAAATGAAATTAAAAATACTCTACAAGGGATCAATAGCAGAATAACTGAGGCAGAGGAACGGATAAGTGACCTGGAAGATAAAATAGTGGAAATAACTACTGCAGAGCAGAATAAAGAAAAAGAATGAAAAGAACAGAAGACAGTCTCAGAGACATCTGGGACAACATTAAATGCACCAACATTCAAATTATAAGGGTCCCAGAAGAAGAAGAGAAAAAGAAAGAGACTGAGAAAATATTTGAAGAGATTATAGTTGAAAATTTCCCTAATATGGGAGAGGAAATAGTTAATCAAGTCAGGAAACACAGAGAGTCCCATACAGGGTAAATCCAAGGAGAAACACGCCAAGGCACATATTAATCAAACTGTCAAAAATTAAATACAAAGAAAGCATATTAAAAGCAGCAAGGGAAAAACAACAAATAACACACAAGGGAATCCCCATAAGATTAACAGCTGAACTCTCAGCAGAAACTCTGCAAGAAAGAAGGGACTGGCAGGACATATTTAAAGTGATGAAGGAGAAAAACCTACAACCAAGATTACTCTACCCAGCAAGTATCTCATTCAGATTTGATGGAGAAATTAAAACCTTTACAGACAAGCAAAAGCTGAGAGAGTTCAGCACCACCAAACCAGCTTTACAACAAATGCTAAAGGAACTTCTCTAGGCAAGAAACACAAGACAAGGAAAAGACCTACAATAAAAAACCCAAAACAATTAAGAAAATGGGAATAGGAACATGCATATTGATAATTACCTTAAATATAAATGGATTAAATGCTCCTACCAAAAGTCACAGACTGGCTGAATGGATACATAAAAAAGACCCATATATATGCTGTCTACAAGAGATCCACTTCAGACCTAGGGACACATACAGACTGAAAGTAAGGGGATGGAAAAAGATATTCCATGCAAATGGAAACCAAAAGAAAGCTGGAGTAGCAATTCTCATATCAGATAAAATAGACTTTAAAATAAACACTATTAAAAGAGACAAAGAAGGACACTACATAATGATCAAGGGATCGATTAAAGAAGAAGATATAACAGTTGTAAATATTTATGCACCCAAAAGAGGACCACCTCAATACATAAGGCAAATAGTAACAACCATAAAAGGGGAAATCAACAGTAACACATTCATAGTAGGGGATTTTAACACCCCACTTTCACAAATGGACAGATCATTCAAAATGAAAATAAATAAACACAAGCTTTAAAAGAAGATGGACTTAATTGATATTTATAGGACATTCCATCCGAAAACAACAGAATACACATTTTTCTCAAGTGCTCATGGAACATTCTCCAGGATAGATCATATCTTGGGTCACAAATCAAGCCTTGGTAAATTTAAGAAAATTGAAATTGTATCAAGTATCTTTTCTGACCACAACACTCTGAAACTGGATATCAATTACAGGAAAAGATCTGTAAAAAATACAAACATGTGGAAGCTAAACAATACACCACTTAATAATGAAGTGATCACTGAAGAAATCAAAGAGGAAATCAAAAAATACGTAGAAACAAATGACAATGAAGACATGACAACCCAAAACCTATGGGATGCAGAAAACGCAGTTCTAAGAGGGAATTTTATAGCAATACAATCCTACCTTAAGAAACAGGAAACATCTCAAATAAACAAGCTAACCTTGCAGCTAAAGCAATTAGAGAAAGAAGAACAAAAACCCCCAAAGTGAGCAGAAGGAAAGAAATCATAAAGATCAGATCAGAAATAAATGAAAAAGAAATGAAGGAAATTATAGCAAAGATCAATAAAACTAAAAGCTGGTTCTTTGAGAAGATAAACAAAATTGATAAACCATTAGCCAGACTCATCAAGAAAAAAAGGGAGAAGAGTCAAATCAATAGAATTAGAAATGAAAAAGGAGGAGTAACAACTGACACTGTAGAAATACAAAAGATCATGAGAGATTACTACAAGTAACTCTATGCCAATAAAATGGACAACCTGGAAGAAATGGACAAATTCTTAGAAATGCACAACCTGCCAAGACTGAATCAGGAAGAAATAGAAAATATGAACAGACCAATCACAAGCACTGAAATTGAAACTGTGATTAAAAATCTTCCAACAAACAAAAGCACAGGACTAGATGGCTCCACAGATGAATTCTGTCAAACATTTAGAGCAGAGTTAACACCTATCCTTCTCAAATT
Organism: Delphinapterus leucas; assembly: GCF_059928025.1. Taxonomy (NCBI): domain Eukaryota; kingdom Metazoa; phylum Chordata; class Mammalia; order Artiodactyla; family Monodontidae; genus Delphinapterus; species Delphinapterus leucas. The sequence goes on along the minus strand of NC_143146.1, from coordinate 39,031,802 downwards.
CTTCCAAAATATAGCAGAGAGAGGAACACTCCCAAACTCATTCTATGAGTCCACTGTCACCCTGATACCAAAACCAGACAAGGATGTCACAAAGAAAGAAAACTACAGGCCAATATCACTGATGAACATATATGCAAAAATCCTCAACAAAATACTAGCAAACAGAATCCAACAGCACATTAAAAGGATCATAACCGTGAACAAGTAGGGTTTATTCCAGGAATGCAAGGGTTCTTCAATATATGCAAATCAATCAACGTGATACACCATATTAACAAATTGAAGGAGAAAAACCCATATGATCATCTCAATAGATGCATAGAAAGCTTTTGACAAAATTCAACACCCATTTATGATAAAAAGCCTGCAGAAAGTAGACATAGAGGGAATTTTCCTCAACATAATAAAGGCCATATATGACAAACCCACAGTCAACATTGTCTTCAATGGTGAAACACTGAAACCATTTCCACTAAGATCAGGAACAAGACAAGGTTGCCAACTCTCACCACTCTTATTCAACATAGTTTTGGAAGTTTTACCCACAAATAAGAGAAGAAAAGGAAATAAAAGGAATCCAAATCAGAAAAGAAGAAGTAAAGCTGCAGATGACATGATACTATACATAGAGAATCCTAAAGATGCTACCAGAAAACTATGAGAGCTAATCAATTAATTTCTTAAAGTAGCAGGATACAAAATTAACACACAGAAATCTCTGGCATTCCTATACATTAATGATGAAAAATCTGAAAAAGAAATTTAAAAAGCACTCCCACTTACCATTGCAAGAAAAAGAATAAAATATCTAGGAATAAACCTACCTAAGGAGACAAAAGACCTGTAAGCAGAAAATTATAAGACACTGATGAAAGAAATTAAAGATGATACAAATAGATGGAGAGATATACCATGTTCTTGAATTGGAAGAATCAACGTTGTGAAAATGACTCTACTACCCAAAGCAATCTACAGATTCAACACAATCCCTATAAAATACCACTGGCATTTTTCACAGAACTAGAAGAAAAAATTTCACAATTTGTATGGAAACACAAAAGACCCCGAATAGCCAAAGCAATCTTGAGAACGAGAAACGGAGCTGGAGGAATCGGGCTCCCTGAGTTCAGACTATACTACAAAGCTACAGTAATCAAGACAGTATAGTACTGGCACAAAAACAGAAATATAGATCAATGGAAAAGGATAGAAAGCCCAGAGATAAACCCATGCATATATGGTCACCTTATCTTTGATAAAGGAGGCAGGAATGTACAGTGGAGAAAGGACAGCCTCTTCAATAAGTGGTGCTCGGAAATCTGGACAGGTACATGTAAAAGTATGAGATTAGAAAACTCCCTAACACCATACACAAACATAAGCTCAAAACAGATTAATGACCTAAATGTAAGGCCAGAAACTATCAAACTCTTAGAGGAAAACATAGGCAGTACACTCTATGACATAAATCACAGCAAGATCCTTTCTGACCCACCTCCTAGATAAATGGAAATAAAAACAAAAATAAACAAATGGGACCTAATGAAACTTCAAAGCTTTTGCACAGCAAAGGAAACCATAAACAAGACCAAAAGACAACGCTAAGAATGGGAGAAAATATTTGCAAATGAAGCAACTGACAAGGGATTAATCTCCAAAATTTACAAGCAGCTCATGCAGCTCAATAAGAAAAAAAGAAACAACCCAATCCCAAAATGGGCAGAAGACCTCAATAGACATTTCTCTGAAGAAGATATACAGTGTGCCAACAAACACATGAATGAATGCTCAACATCATTAATCATTAGAGAAATACAAATCAAAACTACAATGGGATATCATCTGACACCGGTCAGAATGGCCATCATCACAAAATCTAGAAACAATAAATGCCGGAAAGACTGTTTAGAAATGGGAACCATCTTGCACTGCTGGTGGGAATGTGAATTGGTACAGCCACTATTGTGAACAGTATGGAGGTTCCTTAAAAAACTAAAAATAGAGCTACCATATGACGCAGCAATCCCACTACTGGGCATATACCCTGAGAAAACCATAATTCAAAAAGGGTCATGTACCAAAATATTCATTTCAGCTCTATTTACAATAGCCAGGAGATGGAAGCAACCTAAGTATCCATCATTGGATGAACTGGTAAAGAAGATGTGGCACATATATACAATGGAATATTACTCAGCCATAGAAAGAAGTGAAATAGAGTTATTTGTATTGATGGACTTAGAGTCTGTCATACAGAGTGAAGTAAGTCAGAAAGAGAAAGACAAATACCATATGCTAACACATATATATGGAATCTAAGAAAAAAAATGTCATGAAGAACCTAGGGGTAAGACAGAAATAAAGACACACCTACTAGAGAATGGACTTGAGGATATGGGGAGGGGGAAGGGTAAGCTGTGACAAAGTGAGAGAGTGGCATGGACATATATACACTACCAAACGTAAAATAGATAGCTAGTGGGAAGCAGCCGCATAGAACACGGAGATCACCTCGGTGCTTTGTTACCACCTAGAGGGGTGGGTTAGGGAGGGTGGAAGTTAGGGAGACACAAGAGGGAAGAGATATGGGAACGTACGTATATGTATATCTGATTCACTTTGTTATAAAGCAGAAACTAACACACCATTGTAAAGCAATTATACTCCAATAAAGATGTAAATAAATAAGTTAATTTTGAGATAGGAAACTGAGAATTGGGTAAGGAGGATGGAGTCAAACTTATATAACGTTGTGTATATTGGCAGCATTTTGAAACAGATGAGATTTATTTTGGGGAACCAACCAGGAGAGGGCTGAGCTGCATGAAAGAAGGATGTTCACATAAATCTCTTCCTATTGTGCCTGTTTACATTTCTGAGAATCACTGAGGCATAACTACTTTAAGGAAGAGAGAAGAGCTAAACTTTGGAACTTAAAAAACGAGCAAAACCGACTGCATGTATGTTCAAAACACCACTACCATGCTACTCCTTGTTTTAACTGGCTTGTTTAATGGATTACTATGTAAAGTATCATAATTCCTAATTCCAGAATCTAATTGTTTAGTAAGATTTGGTTAGGCTGAATAAGTGAGTCAGAATAGTCTATCTATAATTTTACCACTAAGTGTACTCCAGTGATTTATGTTAAAAAAAACAAAGTTAGCTTTTCCTCTTGCTTCTCACAAGGGAATGTACAGATTACAAATAATGATATTCACTTCCATAAATGACAAACTACTATTTATTAGTTGTATAATAAGCACATTATGCCGAGTCACTGAAATTTGATACTCATAGAAGTTTAGGGTTAATTTAAGTCTATACTTTGATACATCCTAAGGTGTGGAAGGCTGCTCAATGCTTGACAACATTGCAAAGCTTTGCTAGTTATTTATACATAAAGATACTTGAAAACTCCAATAACTGTAGGAATCTTGCTTTGTTAACATCTCTGCCACTGGTGTTTTGCACTGGTTATTATTACTATTTTTTTAATTTTTGGCATGCAAATATTATTGACTTTTGCCTTATTAGTATAACTTTAGATTGCTGAAGTCTTTATGGTAAAAATTATTGTATTGTAATTCATGTTTGTATAAGTAATGTTTTGTCTTTAAAATTATCTAATATGTGGCTGTTAAGGCATGTGCGTATTATAGTTTAAATACAGGTAATTCACATTACTCATTTCTAACCTAAGTCCATTAAATTTTTTATTGTTCCAGTTAAAATATATCAGCCAATTTTTTAAAATAGAATTTATTATTTAGAGCAGTTTTAGATTTATAGCAAAATTGAGTTCACATATGTCACCTTCTCCCACACAATCATAGACTTTCCTACTGTCAACATCCCACATGAGATAGGTACACTTTTTACATTTGATGGGCCAACATTGATACATAATTACCACCAAACTTCATAGTTTACACTAGCGTTTACTTCTGGTGTCGTATGATATATGGGTTTTAACAAACATATGACAACATATGTCCACCATTATAGTTTTATGCACAATGGTTTAAATGCCCTAAAAACTCCCCAAACCCTACCTTTATCCCTTCTCCCCCACAAACTCCTGGCAGCCCCTATATTTTTACTGTTTCCATAGTTTTATCTTTTCCAGCTATGGCTGGAGTTGTACAGTATGCAGCCTTTTCAGATTGGCTTCTTTTACTTAGTGATATGCTTTTAAGGTCTCTCCATGTCTTTTCATGTCTTGACAGATACATTTTAGCGCTGAATAATATTTCTTTATGAATACACAGTAGTATATTTATCAATTGGCATACTGAATGATATCCTGGTTTCTTCCAAGTTTTGGTAATTATGCATAAAAGGGCTATACACATCTTTGTGCAGATTGTTATGTGGAGGTAAATTTTCAACTTATTTGGGTAAATACCAAGCAGTGTGATTGCTGGATCATATTATAAAAGCATGTTTAGTTTTGTAAGAAATCACCAAACTGACTTCCAAAGAACCATTTTACAACCCCTCCAGCAATTAATGATAACTTCTGTTACATCCTCACCAGAATTTGTTGTTGTCAATGTGTTAGACTTTAGTATATGTATTTTGATCCATTTCATATTTTTTCTGAAGGTCTATTTTTATATTTACATTTTTGCCTGTGGATGTCAAACAGCATTTATTGAAAAATGTATCCTTTCTTCATTGAATTTGCCTTTGCTCATTTGTCAAAGATCAGTTGAAAATATTTTTGTGGATCTATTTCTGGGCCATTGATTTAGTTGTCTATTCTTGTTGATGTGATGGATTACATTAATTGATTTTCAGAAATTGAACCTGCTTGAACACCTGAAATAAATCCCACATAATTATAGTGTATAATTCTTTCTATATATTGCAGGTTTAATTTTCTGCTATATTGTTGAGGAGTTTTGCATTTGTGTTTATGAAAGGTATTGGTCTTTAGCTTTCTTTGCATGTACTGTCCTTGGTTTTGGTATTAGGGTAATGCTGATCTCAAAGAATGGGTTAGTAAGTATTCCTTCTACTTTTATCTTCTGGATGGTATTGTTGGAAATTAGTATAATTACTCATTTAAGTGTTTGGTTAGAGTTCACCTGTGAACTAATCCAAGACTGGTGCTTTCTTTTTTGTAATGTTATCAATTATTAGTACAACTTCTTTAATATATATAGTCCTATTTAGATTGTCTATTTCTTCTTCTGTAAGTTTTAGTAGATTGTGTCTTTGAAGAAATTGTTCCATCTCAAACTTGTGAGCATAGTGTTGTTCATAATATTCCTTTACTATTTTTTGTCCATGTGATCTGTATTGATAGACCCCTTTCATTTCTTATATTAGTAGTTATGTCTTCTCTTGTCTTGGGTACCCAGGATAGAGGCTTATGATTTTATTGCTCTTTTTACAGAGCCATCTTTATTTTCTATGATTTTTAAATTGATTTCTTGTTTTTAATTTCACTGATTTCTCCTCTAATTATTATTTTATCCTACATCCTTTAGATTGAATTTTCTTTTAGTCATAGTTTTTGCAGTCTGAGAAGGAGGAAGAACAGATTTTCTTGTGATCTCCCTGCCTCAGCTAACTATTTTGTTCAAATAAATTTGAGAAATAGTAAGGTAGATGGTCACCTTCCAGTTGTCCAAAAGAAAAATTTTAAAGTCTGATAGTTTTATTAAAATTAAACAAAGAGATAATTAAGTTGGCTAGTTGAGAATTTCCATTATATATAATTAGATTTAATGAAATTAATACATTAATTTGTTAAACATATGAACTTAGTGCAGAAGAACAAGGGTAACTGAACATGATCCAATCTTTTGCTCTTAAATAAAGCTCCAATTACTCTTAAGAAACAATATAGTGAGAAAGTCAATAACTAATCAAATAATCATGAAAATACACATAAAATTATTGTGTTTAATTTGTTCACTGGTTTACCCCTATTGCCTAGCACAGTATGTGGTGGGAAATACTCAATAAATGTTGAATGAACTAGTTAGCAAATAAAACTGCAATATGGGTTATGAAATCAGGTCATCGGATTCTGTGAGAATACATAACAGGAATAAATTATGTTCAAAACTAACATGGGTGGTTCAAGAAGATTCTCTGTATGAAACGGTGCTTGAACTGAAGTCTAAGAAATGAATCAGGGTAAGAGGTGAGAGACATTCCAGATGGATAAGTTCTATTCTACATGTACAACAACCCTGTGGATGGAGAGAACATGACCATAAGAATTGTAACATGGTCAGTGCACCACAAGAACACAGAACAGGGAGTGGGTGAACATGAAAATGATGAAATGGAAGGTAGGAAACAGTCTATCTTGGATTTTCTAGACATTGTTAGATATTTTGTTATGTTTGTACTTGTCACTTAGACATACACGCTATTTATTTTCAAAGAATAGAAGCAAGTGACTGCAATTTTCATAGTACATAACCTATTTTTAAATCATAATTGCTTGGTAATATAATGTGTAAAATTTAATATAGTACATCATTCCTATCATGACAGAAATAGAACATAGGGAATATATCTGCCCCAGCAATGAAATTGGAGACAAAGGTGAAAATAAACCATGAAGTGATTATAAGGAAATGAAAAAGCTGTTCATGATTCATTGTGGAAGTGACTTACAAGCTCTTATTTCAGCTGGTTGCAGTATGTTATACTGAACTGGCAGGAAACATCAAATTGTCAAATCAGAATCTCAGAAATTAGACATCTTTTTAGAGTAATCAGCTTTACTCATAAGTACAAATATACATATAATAAAATGTATAGGCAAAGCACAAGGTATTGAGATATGTGATGTGGTTTCCTAGGACCTTTTTATTTTTTTTTTCTAATATTGGACACATGCTTTCTGTTCCCAAGTAACAGATGCATTCTCTGTGTGAGATTGACATGTCATTTCATACAGCGGGGATCATTTAACTTTTGAAACACCTCCACGTTATACCCCAGATGGTCAACTAGCTTATGTGACATTTTTCAGGTCCACCCACAGCAGGAGGATCACAGACACCCTGTATTTGGCATGCCTGAGTTAGGAGTAGGAATCCTTAGGTATCCGTCCAGCTGCACTATCCTAACATCAATTCCCACAAGTTTCAAAATTGTTTTCCATTTTCCTTACTGAGAATCAAACCCTTCCTGAACCAATCTAGTGCCTGGAATCATAATAACATGAACTGCTCTATTTAGCTCTGTTTCCATCAAGTTGTGGTCTGTTGAAATGTTCCTAATAAAAGATAACACCCAAATTTTGTCTTTTCCTAGAAGCTACTGTTGATACTACTCTCCTGCCTCCCCCCACCCTGTTCCGGTTCAACAGATTAGATTCCCTAAGAAGTCATTGCAGCAAACCAGGTCAAGCTTATGCTTCCCATGACATTTTGGTCACTGCTTTGGGGTGTCAATCTCTTGCCTTAGGGTCCAGGTTTATGACCACAATCATTTTTCTGACCCTTAGACTTCCTTTATGATTTCTCCCCTTTTAGCCTGTCTTGACTAGGAATTCCCAGCTTAGTGCAGTCTTAGTCAACTATCTTTCTCTTTCCAAAATTGAAAGTACTTTTATATAAGGGCCAATTTAACCAAATAAGAGATTGTAGAATTACTGAGTAGGTATTTAAGTTAGAATGGTAAAAATGATAATTGATTCACTCTTTACATTGCCTGCTCAGAAGTAGGAGAAAGAAAATTTATCTCGAAGAATACTGAAAAATTTATATGCAAGACAGTGTTCTATGTTCCGTAAATAATAGAAAAAATGAAAATACATGATTTCTGTTTTGATACTCTTAAAATAACAATTGTAACACTCCTTGAGTTCCATATTTGCATTCCTTCTTTAGAAAGATAAATTAATAGATTGTGCTTATATTTTCAAGTGATTTCTGATATAGTAATATTATAAAATGATTTGTTAAACAATATCTGTTTCAAATACTCTTTTTCAAAGCCAAAAAAACGTGTTACTAGAACATGTGTGCTTCTACTACAATCTTCTTAAGATTGAATTTAATATCACTATAAAATAACTAAAAGTAGATAAAATCTGGTCATATATAATATATTAAAAATCAGACTATTTGTGTTCACTTTCTTAAAAATAGGAACTTTCATATTTTTCAGAGAGCATTTGTCTTTTTGAGTTTGTCTGAATAAATTCAGACACACTTGATGATTCAATCTCTCTAAGCAGAGAAGCTCCTGTATCCAGGGAAACCAGTCTGGGTGGCCAGGACCTAAAGTTAAGACAGGAGGGGCCCTGCTATCCGGGATGTAAGGAAGAAATCTGCTAGCCTTCTCTTTTAGTCAAGGCTTCTTTTTGTCTGTGATGCCTCCTGACCAATCTGGAAACACACCTATGCCCTTAGTCATGTTTGTTATCTATCACCTTACTGTCTGTAGCCACAATCCACCCATGGAGATGACAGTCACAATCAAAAGCAAACTTTTTCAGATCTGTACTGGTGTCCATGGTTCCACATGTCAGCAAGGAAACTACAGAAGGAACAGCAGTTATCTCTTGAATCACAGTGAGAAACTTCTGTGATCTTCACTTAGCAGCTGCTTTCTCAGAGTCACTGAGCCAAAAAGACTGGCCCGTGTTTAATATAGTGTGAGAATTTAAGTAAGTTCCAGAATCAGAATGACTGGTTTGAAATCTTGACTTTGCCATTTGTCACCTGTCAAGATCTTAGTGAATTACTTAACCATGTTGAGGCTCTGTAAACTTATCCAATAAATAAGGGTAACTATAGAGGCTAATTTAGAAATGTTGGGTGGATTAAATAAGAAAATGTATCTAAAGGGTTTATTATGGTGTGGGAATAAAATAATAACTACTTAGTAATGACACCTGCTAGTATTTTTGTGATGTGCTCACCCCTTCTCTTCTTTGACTTCTGAGTATACAAAAAATGTACATGTACGTAGCTAAATGTATTGGAGAATATGTTTTATGACAAAGGCTAAATTATATTTTCATGATATTATGCAAATCTTAGGTGTGAGATTTGCACTGTCTGCTGTGTCTACAGAAACAAAAGAGCAAGATAATGGAGTCTTTGAACAAATTTCAAATCTGTTCACATTGTCCTAGGATGAGGCTGTGGGCTTGACTCTCTTACTTAGCCTTGGCAGTAGAGAGGGAGATAAATGCTCTGTCCTTTCTGCTTAGTCCTTACCTAGCCTTGATTGCCCAGCTCATAACTTGGGTAAGAGTCTTTACCAGTTCTTGATTGAGAGAAGAATGAACAGAGAGCATATGACTCCATCTTGGAAAGGAAATGTCCTGATTCCTATTAATCCATGCAGCAAGGAGAGCAAGAAGAATGAGGGAGAGGAATGTAGCATGTTTTAAATGATACTTGATGTCTAATAAAGTGAACCCTCTATACCTCTAATAAGTCATGACCCAGTGGATGTCAGTCTCTGAAACATCCACTCCTTTATAAAGGTGATGATAAAAAGCTCCCTTCCCAATGTTCTCTGCATAGGGAATGAATATTTCCTTTCTTAGATAAACCAAGACAGCTTCTTAAATGAATAGGCATAAGCCTCTTCTTTCCTCTAATCACACATTAGATAGATGGATAAGTAGATTATTGTAATTATCATCATCTCATCATTATAGTTATTACAATTTTAATTACTTACCTGATTAACTGCAATTCTTACTTTGATCGTTCATTCCAGGACAGTTATGAAAAAAAAAACAAAAAACACAGAATTTCATCTATCACTGCAAAATAATGACAAAAATTAAAGTCATTGGTGGCCAGAGTTCCTTCCTTCATTTTCTATGAAACATTCCATGATTGCCATCAACATGGACTTTGCAGACACAGTGTGATCCTGTCAACAACCTGTCACTCTGCTTGTGCTCTCAATCAGGGCAAGTCTACCAAGCTTTGCTCTTACAAACCATTCATTTTCCTTTTCATTATTGCCACTATAAAGTTGTTGACCTAAAACAAATAGACTGTCAGTTATTTCTCTAGCAAAAATGGGTTTATTCAGGATCAGTAGAGAATTGCAATTCAGGGTCTGCAACCATGATGAGCCATGTGCAACTTCCCAGCACAGCAAGGGAAGGAAAACTCTCTTATAGTGGAGAAAAGGAAGTTGGGGGAGAGGGGGCTACTGTAAAAAAGGAGTCTATACCTTTTCATTGGCTGGGTTTTTTCCAGGAAAAAGAGGAGTCCTTCTTCTTCCCGTTGGGTTATGTTATCTTTGCAGGGCATAAGAGTTCCCCCTTCTGGTCTGCTGACCCTATTTAATTGAGGTTTATTAATTTTTTATAAACACACATTTGAAATATAAACAAGGCTTTATTATCTAGAAAAAGGAAATTCTGCTAGAAATTGAAAGATGGCATAAATTGTAAAGTAAATGCTTATTTTATATTGAGCCCTCTGTTTAAAAGTATGTCAATTAAAATATCACTCAACATCTAATCATATCAACTGTGAGATTAAAATAAAGGTTTTAATGTAAGTCCATGTTTGAATTACTGAAATGCAATACATCATATATAGTATATAATATGTATGGTTATATCTGGCTGTGCATATCATTATTACTATCTGAATATAAGTTAATGATATTAGTCCCCATCTACTTAAGTAATACAAATGCTAATTGAGCATACACTCTTCACCAGCTACATTTTTCAGAATGAATAGAAACTTGTCCACATAAATTATCTTTGTAGGAATCACTCTCCCTATTTGGGGATATATTTCAATAAAACAACAGTCTGAAGAAAATCAAGAATGTTTGGTTGGTGACATTACAATAGTTCATGCAGTGCAGGAGCTTTGGAAACAAGCAAGAAAATAAAAGAGGTAAAGCAGGTGATGAGATAAAGTGCCATTTCTTCCAACAATGAGGTTTCCTGAATTTCAGTACTTGGTTATATAATGCACTGACCTTAAAAGCAGCAACTATTCTGCTACTATGTTAGTTACAGACATTTTCTGTGCCCTGTTTTGTTCTGTTGTTTTGGTGAAAGAGGGTGAAATATTTATTCTATTACTAGAAAGTAGAATGGTCTGTTAATCCCTGAAATTTGCCTTGTTTAGTAAAATTAAAAAGTTATATTTTTATTTAAAATATTAACTAAGCCAAATTTTACTGTTTTATGTGTTCATTAAAAAAATAAGTTACTGATTGAAACATGCATTTATAAATTATAAAGCAGTAAGTAAAGTTTGTTCTAATTTAAAAATATACAATACGTTTAATAGTATGGGTTCTACTATTTAAATAATGCTCATGGTGAAATGAAGAATAAAGAAATCAACTAATGAATGTGGTGAAGAGTGTGGTTAATGGATTTTACAAATTTCTCGGTCTTGAACTCATTTAAGAATGAAATTTCAACATTTTTATACCCAGGGCCAGAGACTTGTGAAGTCCTTAATTAATTTGCTTTTTCAACAGCTTTTTTTTTTTTTTTAAGCTCTATGGTGATCTAGATGGTTATTTTTCTTCTAAAAAATTGAGGAATCCATAGAACCTCTGCTAACTTTCTATGAGGAAAAGGATAAAGCTAACTAAAAAAACAAAAAAAAACCTGATTTTTATTCCCTATACATAGGTTGATATTTGAATTATTTATTGTCAGCATGGTTTTCCACTACAATTTTGACCATGTACAATATATAAACATTTCTGCCTTTGATAAGCTGACTTACCAAACTAAAATTCTATCTAGCATCATATTTGTTCTGAACATCTTTTGTGTATACATTTATATTTTATGGTAAACTCAGTATAAAACTTTTTAATTAAACAATTTGAACACATGCATGTGTATATATCAAACAATTTTCAGATTTTTACATTTGACAGTGAAAACTGAATGCTATTTTTGGAGAGCTCCATGACAAATGAGCTCTTAATTGTACTTTGCTCCATGAATTCTGGGCTCCATTTAGATGGTACCCAGATCTCTTTAAGTAAACTCAAATGAAAAAACAGAAAGAATTAAGCAATTAATAGCCTGGTTATAAAAAGATTGTCTGATTTAACATTAATTGTAGTTGACATTATTAATAGTTTATTTATAAAATTTAACACTTAAAATGGCTATAAATTAGCTGTCCATTTCCCTCTTTTTAAATATGAGGGAACTGAACCATATAGGTAGAGAGTATTAGAGACTATATGTTAAACCTATGTATTTTAGATCTAAAGACTACATTCTTCACTATGACAATGTGTTGATTTAATATGCTTAGAAAGCATATGCATAATAATTCACCTCTCTGTATTATTTGCCCATGACCACTCTATAGGTACCCTTCAAACAGCTTATACATATAACAGTGTTTATTTAACTGTACTTAAAGTGCATTCAATTAAATTACGACAACACTGAGAAAATACATTTGGCTCACAATTTCAAATTATACTCAAAAGAAAGATATGTTACATGTTTTTCTCCCTCAAATATGATATCTTAATTTTCCTTTATCAGAATAATTTTCTTCTTATAACCAGTGTGCTTTGAGATGGCTATCTGGTTTGTAGCTAACGTATCTTGTTCATAGATAATTATTGTGTGGTAGGATAACATTCAGGATTTGTTTTTTAAGGCAAGAGTAATTAAGTAAGTCACAAATCTTATATAACTTAAATTACCATTTATACATAATGTTATGACAATAAAATATATTTTAAAAAGTGAAAACAAATAAAAATTATTTTGTTTATAATCTATTAGCATACGATAATGACATTTTTTAATTTTCCATTTTGTTTTCTAAATTTTATTAATTATAAAAATGTTATTCTTTTATGTCATTGCAAAACTGTCTTTCATATTGCTTACATGTAAATGTTCAGTCATGTCATTATATGTAAGTAGGAATTTTCAGCAGTTACTACACGCCTAGGATTTCTAGGCATCTTCATGTACTCAGCTATCCTGGCTTCCCGTTTTGCAGTGTGTTCTAATAGTAATGTTGATGGTTCAGAGGTGAAACTGATTTAATCCAAAATGTCAATATTACTATTTAAGATTAGCTTTTTATACAGAATTGGTATGTTTAATGCTACCCACCAATAATAGTTTGTTTCTTTGTAATGTCAGGACCCAATGTAGTATGATTTGTTTGAGAAAAGAGGTTATTATCTTACTTGCATTTATTTCAACTGCTCCATGCTTCAAAATCTAATCATTTTTCACACTTACTCAAAAAAAAATTTTTTTTAATCCTAAACACTTCATATATCTATACAAACAAAGAGGAAAAGAAAATAAATCATTAGTAAGCAAGCGCAAAATAATCTATCACATACTAGAAATTCCAAGGACTATTCTCCAAAATATAGTATTAATAAATCTAGGGCCGGGTGCTGTTGTGGTGCAGGGGCCACTCATTACTGCTACCGCCATCTCTGCCACCTCATGGCGGCCATCGGGGTTCACCTAGGCTGCACAACAACCTGTGCGGCCATCTATAAGGGTGGCCGGGCTGATGTGGTTGCCAATGATGCAGGTGACAGAGTCACTCCAGCTGTTTTTGCTTACTCAGAAAATGAAGAGGTTGTTGGATTGGCAGCAAAACAAAGTAGAATAAGGAATATTTCAAATACAGTAATGAAAGTAAAGCAGATCCTTGGCAGAAGCCAGAAATGCGGTCCTTGGACCTGGCTTCTCAGCAATTAGCCCTGAGAGGGAAGAATCGCCTGGCTCCTGGAGATAGACCAGAGCACACAGAGCCTCCCCACACCTTCAGATCAGCACCTTGCTGCCAGGAGCCTCCTCCAGCTAGCCTTCCTTCGCAGTCCGCTATGGCCACTTCCAATAGCAGTGCGGGCATCCGGTGGTCCAGACAGGAGACACGGATGCTTCTCTCCATACTAGGCGAGGCACAGTATATTCAGCGCCTCCAGACCATACATCACAATGCAGACGTCTACCAGGCTGTGTCTAAGCAGATGCAGCAGGAAGGCTTCTGCTGCACTGAGCGTCAGTGTCGCTCCAAGTTCAAAGTCCTGAAGGTATTATATTTAAAGGTCTATGTGGCCCACGCCACAAGTATGGGTGATCCACCACACCGTCCCTTTTATAGATACGTTGGATCACCTTCTCGGAAATCAGATAGTGACTGATACAGAAAACTTAATGGAGGAGGTTGCTTGGGCCCAGCACTGTGTTCAGAACTTGACGGCCCCTGCCATCCCAGGGGAAGAGGGAACCAGCATTCTGGGACCAAAAAGGACTCAGGCAGCAAATCATCAGCCTATCTTGAAAACAGTTAAGGAATCAGATGAGGATTGTCAACTGAGGATCAGTGACCAGATGAGAGAAACCAGTGACCTTGAGGACACCTGGGATGAATCCTTGGGTGCAGGGTGCTCTCAAGGAATCCCCAGCTACAGCAGCTCCCACCACCTTTTCAGCGTGCTCCCTGTCAGAGCAGCCCCATGACCAGACTGGGAGTGTCTGGTGAGCCCAGCCCCTGCACAAGCTCCGGCCGAAACATTCCCGGGGTGGCCTCGGCATGGCGGCCTCCAGTCTCCTCCTCCAGAGTTCCTTTTGTTTCTGGTGGGGATGGGTCTTTGACCAGTGAGCCCCCTCCCAGGTGGGCAAGGTGAAGAAGGTGGTCAGTGGCCAGAACTATTGCAGCCAAGTTGGCAGAAAACAGGAGATTGGCACGAGAACTTTCAAAGTGGGAGGAAGAAAAATTGGACCGGCTGATTGCCATTGGCGAGGAGGCCAGTGCTCAGCAGGACCCTGCCAATGAGCTGTGCAGAGATGCTGTGGTCGCGGTTAGACACTCGGCCACAGCGGTAGAAGAGGCAACCGGTGCTTTATAGATAGGGCTTGAAAAGTTTCTTCAGAGGTTAATTTCAAACACCAAAAGTTAGTTGATCACACAAGGCTGTATTTCCTTCTCTGGCAGAGGCCCGGGTCCAACAGCTGCCTTCTGGTACCCTGGCTCCTTTTTCGTGTCTTCAGAAAAAAAAAGAGTGGATGGACCATTAAGGTGCAGATGGGTAGGAATATATTTGCTTCTCCCAAGAGTCTCCACTAGTTGAAAGGCCTTTCAGAAACATGAGTGGTGGCCTGGTACAATGGAAGTAGCCAAGCCCAGAGAGCTAGTTAGCCCTGGCTTCATCACTGATGTGCGACAATTTAGTTTACCTCTCAACACCAGTTTCCTCGGCTGTTAAAAGGGGGCAACCTGCCTACCTCACAGCGTTGTTGCGAGGATCAGATGGTTTAAATAGATGTGAAAGGATTTAAAAGTTTAAAAGCACTATACACATGGAAGTTATTAAAGCATATGACCCTGGCCGAGATCAGGCTAGGGTGAGGCACAAGATATAGGGTGAGCTGACAAGATATAGAATTAAGGTTGTATACCAAGACCTCATTGCTTGAATCTACTAGTTTAACTTGACTGCTTCCTGGAGTTTACAATCTTCATTTCTTTAAATCTCTCTTTAGCTCATTAGGCTAATATAGACACAACATGTATTAGTACATTTATCTCTTATATTTTCACTGCTTTGTCTGTGACATGCCCACTAGCACACACTCAATGGTCAAACCATATTCCCCTCCATTTTACTAGTCCTTAGTCTCTTAACACTATGGATATAATTCAGAACTGACAGGGAGCCACAGTCGTGTGTTTTGGTTCATGTTAATCTTTGATATAATAAGAAATTGGCTGTCTTATAAAATATTACATGCTAGTAAATTCTTTGCATTCCATATTTTTTAGGTTCCTTGATTATGCATAATTATATATCTTTAGCTTTGGTTTGCCATTTGGACATCGTGGAAACAATTTGGATTATATAAGTTTCCCAAATGCTTTTAGCTAATTTTGTTCTTCTCTGTTAGCCTTTTTTCTGTCTAGTATGTTACAGAAGGCAAGCCCTAGAAAACTCTTCTTCTAGGGAATTTTCCAAAGTCACTTTTTCTTACAAGATATAGACAGAAGTTCACCTCGTTAATGGCATATGATGGAATAGAACAGCTTTGGGAACAGTTGGGAGGTGTGGATAAGGATAAATTACCTGCAATAGGTAACTCTTTGTAAGCACCAACCCTCCACAAATCCATCCCCTTTTCCCTCCAAAACACATACACTTCCTAGAGGAGATATGATGGTGTTGAGCCATGCTTCCAATTTACTCTAGAAGGGAAGCCATTTACCAGCCATCGTTAACGTAACTTAAAGCTCTTAGTGGTTATTTAGCACTTTCAGAAAGTACAAAAAGGAGACTTGGAATTTAAAAAGCTTTCCTCTAATCAAGAGGCTGAAAAAATGTGCAGGCATGTTGGGAGAGGTTTTATTTTATATTTTGCCAGCTTGATTGCTTACCTAAATGCTGGAAATACCAATGCTGGAGAAATGGTCCAAATCACAGTGGGAACATACTGGAAGCAGGAATAGATGGCAAGCTTCTCTGATGAATGGGCAATTATGTTGAAGCAGCATGAGGTAGAACACACTGGAGTCTAGTCAGAACCCCCAGATTCTAATGCTGCCATAGTTCGTTACATTGAGCAAATCACTTGCCCTTTTTGTGCCTCAGTTTCTTTATCTCTAAAATGAGAGGTTCGTACTAGATGACTTTTCTCATACCTTCCAGTTCTAAAAAATTAGATGAATAGCATAACAACAGGCAAAATGAAATTCTGATTGCAATATTTTCAGTCACAGCAGCGTATTAATGTATGTGAATTACTGGTAACAATTGTGCTTTAAGGAAGCGTTCTACAGTATTAATATTTATGAATGTACTCGTGAACTTCTATAAGCACCACACCCAGACACAGATTCCTTTCTTTAAAGGAGCATATGTTTAAGACACGGAAGTGGAGATATATATATATATATATATATATATATATTTTTTTTTCCTCAGTTGTTTTAGGACCTTACGTGGAGGGGTCCATGTCAGTTACAACTGGATAATGCCACTGTAGATAGGTAGACTTTCCAGAAAAACAGGAAAGGACTTGAACGAGTTAGGCCTGTACTATATTTATCTATTAATGGTAGCAAAGTACACAGGCAGGGATTTATTTGAGATAAGAGAAGTGCTAAAGAGCAGAAGTCAAGGTGAACTTTGGAGGTAGTAGCGTGCAGATCTAATGGGCAAGAACAACTTTAAGGTTGGGAATAAAACTAAAGGGAAAAATCTTTAAAAAGTAAACAGGGGCTTCCCCGGTGGCGTAGTGGTTGAGAGTCCACCTGCCGATGCAGGGGACACGGGTTCGTGCCCCGGTCCAGGAGGATCCCACATGCCACAGAGCGGCTAGGCCGGTGAGCCATGGACGCTGAGCCTGCACGTCCAGAGTCTGTGCTCCACAACGGGAGAGGCCACAACAGTGAGAGGCCCACGTACCACAAAAAAATAAAAAAAAAAAAGTAAACAGAAAAAACAGGTCAAATCTTGTGAAGAGGAGGGAAGTCATAATAAGGGGAGGCTGTAGAGAAACAGGCCCAGAAATCCTGTCTGAGCTCTAGGCCCAGCCATGACCCCCTGTCAGTCTACAGGCAGGTCACTTCACCATTCTGTACCTCAGGCCCCTCACTTATCCAGTGGGATGCTATCCCAGCTACCACGCAGGAGCTGTGTGAGGGCCCAGTGGACAGATGAATGTAAAGACAGATGCTTCCAGACATAGTGGGCTGTGTACTGGGCTCTGTACTGGGGGAAGAAGCCCGGTAGCACCCGAGTGCTGGTGAGTGAGAGGCAGGGGCCTGCTGACTGCAAGGGACACTTCAGGAGGGGGGAGGAGGAGGAGGATGAAGGCCATGGTACTGTGGTAGGAGTGATGATCTGCCTCCTGAAGCCCTCAACGTAAATGGTGCTGTGTATGCCAACCTCTCACCGCCCTCTGTCTCTCTATCTTGTAACTTAATCCTAGTATGGACGAATACAATTTTTATCTGTCCCTTAAAAAAAAAAAGAAAAGAAAAGAAAAGAAATCTAGTTAAAGAAAAATTGTCTATGAATGAAAATATTCTGCTTCAATAGAGATAATCTAACTGGGAAAGAAGTAAGAAGAATTCTTGGCTGATTCACACAGATAACTTCAAATTCAGATAAGCTAAAGCTATACTAATCAGAGAAGGCTTTGTGTCTATGAGTTAGTACCATTGAGATCAGGTGAAAAATGTAAAGAGAATACAGGGGTGAGTATTAGGTTATCTCAGGTCAGTTCCCCTAGAAATGTAGATAAATTAGAAAATACAGTGGAAAATAAGTAAGACAGGATTAGCACTATCTCTGCCAAATATTAAATGTATTATATCTCCACAAAATAATTTGAAAGTGGGGTACTAGCATAAGATCAAATGATGAAACTGACTTGAAAACACTATAATAGTTCATATCATATTCAAGAATTACATGAAATAAAGAATTATTAATCAATAAAGGAGAGCTATTGAGTAAATGAGTTTGTGTATAAATATATGCATTATAATATAAATACACCCAAATTAAAACCAACTGTGTTACACAGGTCAATATTAGAAATGAATAAAAATTCGAAAAAATAATAAAAACATTTTGAATAGTTAATTAAAAATGTGAAGGACAAGAGATGATGTCAGCAAGATGGTGGAAAAGGAAACCACAGACCCTCCTTTCTACCATGAGGGCACCAATTCCACAATATGTAGACCAATTTCCTTTGTGAGCAATCTAGATTCCAGTTAAAAGGTTCCTGCACCCCTGGTGAGTTTGAAGCCACCTACACTGGCAGGAAAATCTGTGTACACTCTCACCATATTCCCTCCCTCTGGGACAGTGTGATATGATCAAGAGGATCAAGCTGCTTTCTGGGGAGGAAAAGAGAACACTGGGCAATGTTCAAGGCTGACTTTTGATAGAGGGGGCTGCCTAAAGGACTCGTTTCTGTCTCTCACATCTCAGAACACTGATTGGCCCACTATACCCTAGATGCCTGGGGACCACTGAGAACAAAAGAGAGCTGGCCACATGCTGCTGCTGCAGAGCACCTGCACTACAGCAGAGGAAGGCTGAGACAGCTCAGAGGCTGCTCCCAGGAGGGAGAAAGAAAAGAGTGGCGCATGTGTCCAGTGTTTTGGCTTTTTGAGGAATGCCTGAGGAACCAGTTCCATGTAGCCTGACTTGGGGTGCTGAGGGGACCTGACATACTTTAATACCTGCAGGCCATTGAGACCAAAAGATGAGTTGAGCAGCATGCTCATTAAATGAGAAACACAGTAATTAATATTTTATATAATTCAATCTTAGACTTCTTTCTGCTCTTAGTAAGACTAGAAAGAAACATAAAAGAAGAACATAGTAGTTATCTTTGGATTAGGCACTTTAGATGCCTTTAAAAAATTGATTATTCTTTCAAGTAGTTTTCAAATGTTAGCAGACAAGCATATAATACATTCAAATGGTGAAAAATTAAGATGAAATATAAGAAAAAATCATTTACAGTAGTTAAAATACTATACGCTTAACATAATAGTGGAAGTTGTAAAACATATTTGCAAATTCCTTGGCATAATGCCCATTATGAGATCAGGTTTATGTCCCTTCTTATTGAATTTACTGACTTGCTTGTAACCAGTAGAAAGCAGCAGAACTTGTAATCTGTGACTTCCCAACATGCTCTTGGAATGCCTACTCTGGTGGAAGCAGCTATTATGTAAGAAGTCTGAACACCCTGAGATCCTCAGGCTGGGGAAGCCAAAGTTTGGCATGCAGATTCACAGCCCCAAAAGAGCTCTTGGCTGCCCCAGCCAAGTGGCGGAGCCATTTCGGATGTCTGCTGTCCCAGTCAACATCTCTGCCTGCAATGATGTAAATGTCCTCAAGCTAGAATTGAGCCATTTGAGCCATTCATGAAACCTGGAGCAAAATAAAATGATTATTTGAATATGCTATATTTGGGGGTAATTTGTCATACAGCAATAACAGGGACAAAAATTTTCACATAGGTGGTAATGTATTTGGTCAATATATGTACAACAATATTACAAGGGCTACAATATCCAAAGGTAATGGTGAATGATCTGATATTCATTACACTCAGATATTCAATCTTAATTTGTATTAATTAATGATAACCATTCCACAATATGTTTTGTTTTGTTTTGTTGTTGTGTGATTTTTTTAAGGACTTACAACTTATTAGAATTGTCCCAAATATAATATGTATTTTAAAATTAGACCTTCTTGTAAATTCCAGTTTACCACATTACTTTTGTTACCATTTTCAGAGAACCAGTTTCTCCCATGGAAATCTTTAATAGTTATTGTAAGGATTAAATAAATTTATGTATATGAAGCACTTAGCAGTGTGACTACTCTATAGAAGATATATTCAATAAATAGTAATTATTAGTTATAATAAAAATAAAATAATGCATATTCTCAGCACTGTGAATTATAAGGCTGAAAAACAATACTGATTCAGTTCATTATGTTTTAATAATATTTTCAAGTGATGCAGTAAGTGGCAACATTCTGGATAAGTAAATTAGTCATTTATTAATGCTTCTGTATAAAACTGATTTTTTTGGTTGCATTAAATAGTTGATCTATACTATTTTAAATTATTTTTTCAAAACAATAAAATTTTGTTAAATTATATCCAGTTTTTCTTGTCTTCTTTTCACATGGAGAGTTTGAACACTGCCATCAGTGCTTCTCTAATGGGGTAGAAGAGCTTCAGTTAATGAAATGAAAGCAACAAAAAATTACAGCAGATAACTACATGATAATCCTTTCAAATTTTAGTGTTTTTTAGCTATTCACTAGTTTTTACTTAAGAAATTTTATAAATAAACTTTTTTAAAAGTTTTTATTTTTACTTTTTTTATTTAAGCAGCTTTATAAATGAAGGTTTTCTTGTAATTTATTTTTCCTTTAACATAGATTAACTTTCCTGTAGACTGAAAAAATGCACAACCTAAAAGTTGAGAATTATATTTTGTTTGGTGGACAATCTGAGGCTTAAGCTCAGTACACAGGACTCTCAGATAGCTGAGAGACTGCTCCGAAGAGGTAAGAGGAAGAGCCAAGATATATAGGAGTTTTTGCAACAAGGACAAGGTAGTCAGAACTTCAAAAGATTACTGTTAATTAAAGAAAACCAAATATCTCAAGTTAATGGACTTAGCACTTTTCTTGGTGTGGGCTCAATTGAAATCATTCCTTTGATGTGCACCTTAACTATCTAGGTCCAGCATCCTGCTTTTCTCCATCCTGAATCCCCTCAGGGTGAATATTTTTAGGCAGCAGCATTGGCTGAGGGCTTGGCAACAGGCAGCCCATTTGTCTCCATCCTGAGTTCCCTCAGGGCTCACGGTCCAGGGTGGCTGCAGTGTTTTGATGGCTGCAATATCCTTTGTTTACTGATATGGCAGACAACATTGTTTCATTCATATCTCTTAGAGGAGCATGGACTCCTCATTCCTAAGACACTTGGATCTAGATTTAGTCAGCAAACCAAATCCACATTATAAGTTATATATGTATTGTAATAAACCTCTATCAGCTGTTTTTAAAATGAATTACATATTTTTCAAATATATGTGATTTTTAGATTTTTATTTTCAAATATCTAAATTTGTTCTTCTGCTTCTAAATTTAATGTGAGTAAACTTTATTTTTGTGATGCCTATTTATGTTTATCTACTTCAGAGTAAAATTATTCTGTTATGAAAATCTATTTCTATTATTTCTTTGCTATATACCTTTGGGTATTACATTAACCACTTT
This sequence comes from Delphinapterus leucas, assembly GCF_059928025.1. Lineage (NCBI taxonomy): Eukaryota > Metazoa > Chordata > Mammalia > Artiodactyla > Monodontidae > Delphinapterus > Delphinapterus leucas. The sequence continues at coordinate 39,010,034 of NC_143146.1, read as the reverse complement.
TTAACCAGTTTTCTCTATTTAAAATGAGTGTAGTAATATTTATTTTGTAAGATTGTGGTGAGTATGAAGATAATTAAGCTCTTTAAAATACTTAAGAACTGATAAATCATGTGAATACTTCAAAAGTGAGGCTTTGATTAGTATTATAAATAAATATAAAGTTATATTCCTATATCATATATACTAGTGGATCTTTGGGATTAAAGCCCCATTTTTTTTTTTTTTGGCCTCCCAGTGCAGCTTGTGGAATTTTAATTCCTAGGGATTGAATCTGGGCCCACAGCAGTGAAAGAGCACAATCCTAACCACTGGACTGCCAGGGAATTCCCTAAAGTCTAATTTTAATCTTATATATGTATATCCATGTGTACTCAACTATACTCATATATGTATATTAGATTACACAGATACTATTTGTACTGTATATAAAATATTATGTATGTATAATATCTATTATAAATATCCCTAATATTCTAATATCTACCTATTGATCTATCTATCCCATTCATGAAGCCCTAACCATTCTCATTTTATAATACAGTATTCACCAAAGTAGCCTTAACATTTCCTTCCCCTTGATCAAGCTTTAGACAAGCTTATTCCTATCTCTAAGCCTCTGAGCTCACTCCTAGCCTCCACCCTTACAGAATCTACAGGACATAAACCCCAAGGCCTCTGACCTCCCTCTGCTTCTAGAATTTACTTTAGAAAATTGCAAATTCTTTCTTTTCCCTTTGAGATGTAAATATTTTTAAAAGCTTCTTGCACATTTTACAAGGCGGGGTTGTCTTTTTCAGGGACCTGGAAGCCATCCCTTTGAAATATAACCATCAAGGAAGACAGCACTCTTTTCTCTCAATTTTTGTGGAAGTGTAGGAGCCCAACTACAGACAACTTTCCCCAAATTGTGAAACTACTTGAAGTCATGAAACTGTCATGAATTTACTAGACAGTTTGCTTTTCCTTTGGGTAAAGCCAATCAGCAAACACAGATGGCCTATGATCTGCACACCCTAGCTCTTAAAAACACATTTTTTGTTTTGACAGTATTGTTACTGAGTCCAAGCTGGTACTGCTCATCACAGGACAGATGAATAAATCTGGAGACAAGTTATTGGGGCAAGGAATAGTGAGTTTATTTGGAAAGTCAGCAAACCAAGATGATAGTGAATGATTGTCCCAAAGAACCATCTTACCTGAATTAGAATTCAGGCTTCTTTTATAGTAAAAAGAAGAGGTTATGGTTGGTTGTTGCAAACTTCTTGGTATCAGAATCCTTTTTTCTTGCAGCTGTCCATGTAGGTCATGTTATGATGTTCCTGTAATCCTCCAATAAGACAAATGTTATTCTCTGTTCTGCAACTTTTTATCTCCATATTAATGAAAAAGTGTTTTACCTTTAAAGGTCAGAGCCTTGAGAATGCGCTATCCTGTATATTTTAGGCTATAGGCAATATTCTTAACTAATAGCAAAAGCAATGGAATACAAAGGTTAAAGTAAGAGAAACAAATCCAATATGGAGTCAGATTTGTTCTTCCTTATTACAGTATCTTTTCAATGAAATAAAGAGAAAAAGAAAAATTACATTCCTATGTCATATGTAGTATGGGATCTTTGGGAATAAGTCTCATTTTAATCTTATCAGCCTTTTGTTGGAAAATTATAATTGAATCAGTGTAATTACTTCTGATCTGCATTTCATAAAGTTATGGCCAATTTTATCAAGAAGTTATAGTAAAAATTATGATTGGTAAGACAGACATCATGTAGAATATATTGCTAACCATGAAATTAATGGCCACTTCCAAACACCTTATCTAAAAAAAAACCTTCAACCCAAAGGCTTGTCTCAATCAGAAAGTATCATGCTTGTTTATATATTCATCTTGCTGTTTGTTTACTATCTCCCTCATTGTCATGCAGATTCCCTGGAGGCAGGGACATTGTCTTGTTTGTTTACCATGGTATATCCAGGGCCAGGGCCCAGGGGAAAAATTAAGTAAATATGAATTAATGCATAAATTATTCATGAAATAGAATGATAAGCAATCAAGTATTTGGAAAGTTCTTTCTTATTTACTCTTTCTTTCTTAGATCCTATTTGATTCATTGCTTTCTTTCTTTTTAAGTCAATCTCACTTTTTCTGTGTGCACATAGCCTGAAATAGTTTCTGCAAAGTCCCTGAGTTTACATAATCTGAAATCAATCCATTTTCAAAGATAATTAACTGTCTCTCAGACCCAATCCCAAATTTCTAGAAGATAATCTGATTAATTTATTTTGGGTTAGCATTCATCCACTGACAAAGTATATGGCTAAGCAAGAAAAATCATGTGTCACCTACCTGATTATTGGGGATCTATCCCTATTTGATTGGAGAGTGTCTCAGCAGTATCTTTTATAATATATTTGATGATAAAGGATAGTCACTACTATATTAGAGTTTAATGTGGTGGTCAAGAGATATTTGTTGATGACAAAATTAAAGTGGAAGTTTTAAAACATGGACTTTTTTTTTTTTTTCATGCCCAGCTCATGGAGAATGAGGTCTATGTTCCTTGAATCTGGACCTTGTAAACAGTAGAATAAATCGTTGGTGACACCAGGCCAATTTATGAGTTCAGACCTTAAGGAATTGGCATTTTCCTTGCCATGTTCTATGCTTAATTATTAATAGTGTATATACATATATATATATATATATATATATAAAACAGAAGCTACCTGCATTTAATTCTGATTTATACTCTGATTTCACCTTATTCAATTAAACAATTAATCACTTCTACTCTGTCTTGCTACAAATATTCATTTGAATTTAGTTGTTAGGTAAAGAAAAAATTAGACTTTTTTTCAATAGGGATCTCAAAAAATGCAAATAACAGTGATTTTCTCAGTTATGTTTGGGACATGCCCACTGGTAACAAAAGGTGCTTAGCTGTGATAGGGATTGAGTAGGATAATCAAATAGCCAGCTTAGAAACCCCATTAGGGGATTGTAGATAGAGAGGGAATGTTAGGCAGTTTGGGAGACCACACTAAGATTAATGATCACTCGCGAAATTAATGGGAAAATCCTGAAACAATGTAGTCTTGCTTGAATCATAAAGCAGAACAAGCCGCTTAGCATCAAGGCCAGATTGGCTTGCTTAACAACAAAATCAAGCCAACTTGATTAACAACAAAATCATTTAACAGAAGCACGAGACATGGCCCAAAACAATAAAACAATGGTGGCATGAGACCTACATCCTGCTCAGTGAGCTCAGTAAGTTAATGACCCCCAAAACATGCTCTTTGACCCCTAGGACATGCTCTTTGCACAATGCACTAAAAACAGTAAAATAATAGTGGAGAATAAGATCTACAACCTGCCCAGTGGTGTCATCAAGTTAATGACCTCCAGGGCATGCTCTGTGCACATATAAAAACAATCATTTATGGAAAGGTGACATTTCGAAGTGAAAGACCCTCATTGCACTGAGACCTGAAATAATTTTTCCAAAGTGCCATGACAGTCCCAGCCTGACCATGTAGGGACAAAAAACCCAACCTGGAGGAGGAACTGATGATGAAAGCATGATGTCTACTCAAGAAAGACAAAGAAGGTCTTCTCCCCATCTCCTCTCTTCCTTTGATTATAAAAATATAACCCACTAAGTATTTGGGGCAGTGCAATGTTTGCCTGCCTGCTTATAAGCCTCACAAGTATCCTCTTTTAATAAATCACTTCTTATCTATCACTTTGCCTCTAGCTGAATTCTTTCTGTGCTGAGACATAAAGGACCCGGCTCCTAGGAGCCCCCTGAAATGACACCTAATGGTTTCAGCTGTGTCTTTTACATAATGATTATTCTTAATGATTATTGATAAAGCAGGGTCCTTTAAATTATATCTTTAGCAAAGTTCTAAAAACAACGATTATTTAATGAATATTTATGGATTGACAGATTGATTAATTTTATAAGTATCTTGTGTAGTAGAAGTGAAGGTCAGCAATGCTTCAAACATGTGGAGCAAAAACGGAAAAGAAATCCAGCCTTGTTTAATAAAGGTAACTAAGGAAAACTGAGGAATAATGTTAAGCATTGGTGGGCGGAGGTGGGAGGAGTGTGGTGTATTCAATTGCTGCCATTATAGGTGAACAGCAAGAGGGAAACTATATCAGCTCTACCAGCAGAGCGCAACAGCTGAAAAACTTGTTCCTTATAAGTCAAAGTGATTAATAATTATGTTATAAATTTATTACTTCCTACCAAATTGAATGATTCTGAATATATAATTAATATTTACAGAAAATATAATAAAGTTGAATGTTTTATACTATTCCATTTCAAATTTTTATCAGTGAAAGAGGGAGATTGTGTTGCTGTTTTGTAACATAGTTTTCCACATTCACCTGCCTGCACAAGTTGGGCCCATTTTTAAACGGACATTTGCAAAACAACAATTCTCCACTTTTCAAATATCTATTTCCATGTCTCATAAATTGAATGGACCACAAGGTTGTGATACAGTCTTATTTACTTATTGTGATTGTCCTCTCTTTGTTGAGGTTGGTAAGAGTAAACACAACACTTAATGACTAGCAGCCATAATCAGAAATCAGCCTAAGTTTACAATTTTCCCTGTTCGGACTGGATGCTAATATAATGAGGGAAAAAGCATTTTTCATTAGGATAGATGCAATCTTCCCTATAGATAGAGATTTTTTTCCCTTTTACTAAAGTTAGAAATAACCAAAACAAAATTGAAGAAGCTGCAAATATTCCAGGGAAGAACTATAGAAGGAAAACTTTGTACAAGAAAATAAAACACCATAGTAATGGATTCTGACAGACTTTTTAAAAACTCTATTAAAAGGCAAATATAAAATTTAATTTTTATTCCAATACACAAAAAGCAAAAAGTATAAGATTGTATGCATAAAAAAGACCCCATTACACATTTTAATACCTTTTTTGAAAGAACATGAATTGATATTATATACTTCCTTGTTTTCATAAGTCTGTTTAAGTACAAGGTGGGTTCTGTGGACTTATGTCTAAAAAGACAATGTAAATTCATTATTTATGCAGGTGAAATAAATGGTAAAACATTTACATTAAAAATAAAACTTCACAATAATATCTTCTGAATAAATAGGCTCTGTGTAATTGTTTTAATCTTACTGTGTTAATACATATTTAAATCATATTTTGAGTCAGGTGATGCCTGAGATATAAGAAGGTTTGTAATAACATTGTAAATTTAAATGTTTCTGTATCAGGGATATTACAAACTTTGACCACATATTGACAATATAAAAGTGCTAGTGCTATGCCATACTAGTGCTATGGCTTTATGTAGAATTAAATTTATTGAATAGGTCAATCTTATTTTGTGATATTCAATTGGATATATTCATTTATTTTCTATTCATTTGTTTCTATTTTTGTTTTTTTATAATTTTTCTCCCCAAGAAATTGAGGTTTTATTTACAAATATTATAATAAGAATTCTGGAATTGTTTATTAGCTTTTAAAGAATTTACAAATATATGGACAATAAGATTTGGACAATTTTGGATTTAATTGTGATTATTAAGAAAACCAGCAAAGTGAATCATATTTATTTTATAATTGGCCAATAGATAAAGCAAAAGATGGTCTGAATATGACATGCTGTGACTTTAACACTGCATTTGACATAGTCATTCTTATAACCTGTTAGTATATATGGACTAATATAGTGTGAATGAAAGTGGATTTAAGTATCTTTTTGAAAAAGGGAAACAACATAATGTTCTTTTATAAAATAAAAGTCATCAAGGAAAAAGTCTTGAGCAAGATGCACAGAATTCTCTTTTTATCTAGATACTATTAAATGTGTATTACTAAATATTTGGAGGAATTTATAGTAGGCAAGTTTTCATATTTTCCTGATAGCACAAACCAAAATGAGTTCTTAAGTAAAGAACTAAGTTAAAAATCATCTTTCCATGAAGGAATGATAAGTTAGAAAGACAGGAATTTGACTCTCACAAAGATACATTTAACGTCTTACAATCTTAATTTTCAGTAAAGACCCAGAAATATTTCATCAAAATATCTTGCGTGTTATATTGCTCTAAGGTATAAATATATGTACCTCAAAATAAAACACCAAAGAAAACAAAATAATAAATATGATCAAATTTGTTTGGGCAATGATTCAAACCATATATATATGAAGATTTGTAAGTCACATTGTCCTATAGAATATTTTATTTTTATTATGGTAAAAAACACATAATACAAAATTTACTGTCTTTACCATTTTTACGTGTACTGCCCAGTAGTGCTAAGTATATTCATACTGTAGTGAAACAGATCTCCACTATTTTTTCATCTTGCAAATTGAAACTCTATACACATTAAACAACCTTTTCCCCCCTCCCCCCACAGTCCCTAGTAACCACTATTCTACCTATTGTTTCTATGACTTTGATTACTTAGATACCCCTAAGTAATTAATAGTTTTTTATAAGTTCTGTTTTATAGAAGCCTGTGAATGCAGTACATCCCATGTGTATTTAATAATAGAACACTTTTCCCTGAAACACATCCAAAAATCACTTGTGGAACACAACCTTCTAGAACAGTATGTTGAGAAACACTCAGCTATTAATTTTAGAGCAAAACTAGTAACATTTCTACTGCATTTTGCTATGTTCCTTTTTAGGAGAACACTTTAAGAGTAAAATGTACAAACTAGAGAAATGTTAAGGGGAGCTGGAGAGAATTATGAAGTAACTGAAATCAGTGTGCCATGAGAAGGGTAATTGATATTTCATTTGAAAAGAGAAGAATTGGGGGCCAGATTATAAAGTTATATCAATTATTTAAAACTATAAAATTTTTAGTAAGAAACTTAGTCTATATATAAATCCAGAGAAAATAATTATAGTGAGTCAGCAAGGCATATTTCAAATTAATAAAAAGAAGTAGCAGGTTCTAAAATAATTTAGCTATCTTTTACCAGAAGTTTGAAGTAAAAGTTTATATGACTTAATATAAGAAATATTGTAGAAAAGATTCCTAATCAGATATAAAGTTAGATTAAATGCCTGTTAAGTTTCCCTGAAGTTATTATACAGGATTATAGATCTTAAATTTAAAAAATAATACCAAGGATTATGCCATTTAGATAAAAAAATGATATGTATTGGATGATTTTTCCTTAAAAATGTTTAGCTATTTTTTATTCATTAGTTTTCAACAACTTCTGCAAATATGATACACCTTAAGGTAATCTAAGTCACAATTTTTGCATCAAAAATTCTAAAAAATTATGTATTCCTTTTAATCTTTAGATACTTAACTGAGAATTATAAACACCTACCACTGTGAAATATCTCAAGATCTGCTCCCAGTGGCTTTAGCCAATGCTCATGCTGCTGTCCCCAGGCTTTCCCTAAACATATTAGAGTCAGCGTAATCTGTTGATGACCAAATGTTTCCTTGGGAGCTTCAGTTTTCTGAATAAATTGGTTTTGGCAAGTGTTACTTTTAAGAGGTTCTTTGTGGACCCAAGAGTATATAGTAAAAAATACCGAGTGTTTCCTTTAGTGAAATCTGACTTTTGGGTAGCTTTCTGCTTATTTGCTATTTATGGTTTCTAAACGACACACAACCAGTAAATGTTCTTTGTCCCAGAAACCCTCCTTCTTATTTTTTTTCCTCTAAGAGGTAGGAACAATATCCTTTATAAGAAAGTATTAAAACTTTAAAAGTGATACTAAAAGTAAAAATAAAGTGTTTAGCAAAATCATCTCCTTATATTTGTACTTTTTATAAATACATACTGTCTTCACTACATATATTTTAATTAAAATGCTGTGTTCAGTTAAAAAATTATATTATGTCTCTCAAATATTTAGGGGAGTGTATTCTATTTAGATAGAGAATAAATCAAACATCTTCAGTAGCTGTAACACTAAAATTGAAGGCTCTTGATTTATTTTTTATCTGTGTTTGGAAGCTCTGCTTTTACATGTATTTTGCCCTTTGTTTACATATAATAATAAACATCTTTGAGAAAAATATTTATATGTTTTTGATCTATTTTCATTCTGTTTCTGTGTCCTTGAAAAAAGCATGATAAAGGATGATGTCATGGTAACACAGCAGCAAATGGATGGATTGTGACCTGAGGACTAAGGACTAGTGGGAAAGAGAAATGGGCTTTCTGACATTTCTCACACAAGTAGCAAATCATCGAGCCTTTTATTCAGTGGGAGTGCAGAAAAAGAAGCTGATTTGACTTGTACAAAAATGCTCAGTGTTTCTTGGAATCATTGCCTGTATCTCAATTACATCCTGTGGGGGAAAATGAATTTGGTTATTATTTTTAACTGACATAAAAGGGTAGAAATGCAGAGGTCCACCTTTCACTAGCTCCTATGGACAGTGAAATGGGAAAATGAGTGGTCAGAATATATAATCTCTTACTTGTAATAGGCTGTGACTGTAACAAGTACAGGGCAGTAATCACTTTGTCAGGAGTTTGCAGCTGAGAATATCAACAGCTAATTCCTTTCAGTGAGAAAAAAAGACATTTTAGAAAAGTAGGAAGTTTTATTTGCATTTGAAAAGCTATGTTGTGTAATTCAAAGTAAGTTTGTTGCAAAGACCCTGTAAGGAAGTGCTTGGAGTGATTAATGATTCAATTTTATCTATAAATGTCATGTGGAGAAACATAAAGCCAGAAAATTGTTGTATCAAAGTGCAAGGTCAGAGTTTATAGAAGACTAGAAACATTCAGGATAAACACTCTTAATGCTGATTACTTAAGATACTGAATTCTTTTGTTTAAGCATGGGTCACATTCCATTAAATAATAAAATATACTCATAGCAACCTCTGCATGTAGTGTATCCTTCACAATTTCAGAGAGAATATTAAAGTGATTTTATTTTATGAAGAATCTATACAAAACTGATGACATTTTCAATTGGTTCTTGAATATCCCAATTATGCTTTGGTACTCATTCTTTTATTATTATTTTCACCCACAAACTGAGCACATCTCTGTTAGAATTTAACCTCTATACTATAAACTATTTTTGAGTCTCCTTTTGATAAAAATTGGCAAATACTGGAGGTTTAATAAATTAATGAAAGTCTTTCTGTCACTTGTTACTGAAATCCTTAGTTTAAATAATGTGTAACACATAAAAATGAATCAAATATGAGATTTTGCTAATTAATTCTCTATTACAATTGATGTATTTATTTTGATAAATGTTGGAATAATAACGTAATAATGTTAAATACTCTACCAACATTTTACTTTTAAAAAGAGCAAATTAGAAAACTGGCTTCTTATATGCAGAATATTAAGTAATGGCTGTAAAAATACACCTGTAAACACAACATGGCACAGTGGTGCTAGCTGAAAACAGAGTTGAAGCAGAAACTGACATGATTTTTCACTGATTCTGAGTTTGTTGCTCAAAGGCTGTGATCCCAAGGGTTTAGCAGGGTCAGATGCAATTGGGATGGCAAGTTTTAGATTCTGTTTTTGTTTTTTTTTTTGTAACATTTATCAGTGGCTTTTTAAAGATACCATTTTCAATTGGTATTCTCTACTCATTCCAATATGCCAAACAAACAATAAATAGGGCACTTCAGAGATGCAAAGTCCTTGATAAGTGATCATTTTTCTACAATGTGTTTCAAGAATATTTTTGCAGAATCAGAAGACTTAGACCATGGAACGTCACAACAGGCGGGGATCTTGAGGGGCTTCTCTGTTCCAGCTGTCCTAAATTGGCTCTTATTTATCTTCTAGCCTCGGACCAACTCCAGTGCTAGGAATTAGAGATCTATCATCCGTTTAACATCTTTCCTATTTGTTTTTTCCTTTGACTAAGCTCAAATCTCTCTTGTGTTTGCATCTTTTGGAGCTACACAAATAGCTTGAGCACACACTTAATCAGGAGAGTAAATGGTCATTTACTGTGTAGCTACACATAAAATATGTGAAAAATAAAATTTCCAAGCCTTTCATGAGCTTATAGAAAATAATATTCTAGAGCTATTTATCTGTCTATCCTATACAGTTCTTCCTATTTTAAAAATGAATTCAGCATTCATGGCAAATGCCAAGATGACAAGCTAAGTTGACAAATCCTCTATTTTTATATACAGTAACTGAAGCATTCCCTACCCAACTTTGAAACAATGCCTCAGGCCTAAGCTTGAGGAAGCACCTATGGGGATGAAGATATCTCAATTCCTGCTGCCTCAGTTTAGATGCCAGAAAAGTGCCAATTTTATCAACTCTTGTCCAGAAGATAATATTTCATGTAGACCATGTGAGGATACTACTGAGATGAAAAAACTGAATACCTAGATCCTCAGCTAGATTTAAAATAGGGATACACAAAAGAAAGACTGGGTTTCATGTCTAACTTTAAATATAAATACTGATTTTTTTTTATTTCTATGCATTTTTGAAATTTTTCAGTCTTTCTGTAAGCAATATTCAGTCTCAAGTGTTAAAAGACATGTATAGAATATGTTAAATCTGAGGCATGCAATAGGCTAAAATTTTTGTAGAAAAACTACACTATAGATATATTACTCAAGGACATTTATTTGAGATCATTACATAGTAGGAGAGGGTAAGTTTGCTGTATCTCTAACATTTTCTTGTTTAATTCAGTTTGTAAAATGGCAAGTATCTTAAGCATGTGTCTCCTTAAACAAGAGGAGAACTTATGATGACACTTTAAATATTGATACAATTATCTGTGTTATTGATAGATTGAGAAGAGATTGAACAGAGACCTTTTATATTCTAACCAGAAGCAGAATCCCTCATTAAGCATCTACTTCACATTAATGCACAACAAGACAGAGAGTGAGGGGGATGTGTTTTTTGTACACACATTTCAAATATTCCACATATTTGGAATGAAGCAAGAAACCAGAGAGAGAAAAATGATCTGAAATTCAGGTTATAATAATGAGAATGCTCATTTTTTAATATTTTAATGCTGACACCTATAAGTGATATTGGTTCTCCATAAGAGTAAATATTTATAAGCATATAGAGACAATAGAAAATAAAAATAAGTAAAAGATAAAATCCATAAAAATTTAAAATAGAAGAATGAAAAACTGAAAAAAATCAAATAAAGCTAAAAAGTGTTAATGGACTTATTTTAAATTGTTGACCTCAATGAAGTTTTGGTTCATTTGACTAGGATTTTAAACTAGACATAAGTATGGCTTCCAGAGTGAAATTAAAAAAAAAAAAAAAACTAGTCTTAGAAAATGAGAAATACTGGATTTTATCATAAGGAGTAGGTATTATTTCAAACATAAGTACCTGCATTTAGAGATACTATATTTAAGACTATTAATATATATATTAATATATTAACTACATATTAATATACTAATATATTAACTAATATATATATATTATAATCTCAGGTTATAGGAAATAGAAACAGATTTATTGTGTTAATAGAGCTTTATTTTAAGGAACACATATATATTTACTTGTTATATATATATACGTGTGTGTGTGTATATAAATCTAGAACAAAAAGAGAGTCAGTAGCACAGCCAAACTTAGAACAATTTGGAAAATTGTTCAATTTATATTAGTAGGTTCATTTGCCTTAGAGTTCCTTTGAAGACCCTACAACAGCAGCTTCACCAGTCTGCTTCTGACCACGTTCCACCAAGCAAGAGCCTCTACTTTTCTATGTTATATTCTTACACTTTGAGCTCCTGATTCAACTCTATTTTAATTAAACTCTGTCACTTTGTAGCTTAATGAATTTGGAAATTTTACTTAATCTTTCTAATTCTCTTTATTCTCATCCATAAAAAAGATACTGATATCTACCAAACTGAAGTGAGCTTAAAATAAGATAAATATATATTAACTATTTGTATTTAGCCTTTCCATCATAATCACAACTCACTTTTCTACCTTTGATTTCCTCTACTTTTCCTTTATTCTACTTTCTCATGACTTGCTTTCTTCAAAATTAAACCTCCTTGCTCTCACAGACTCACCAGGTATACTTCTATTTTAAGAAAATTATCTTTAAACAGGTATATATATCCTTTTGGGTTATGCAAAGCTATTATAATAGATATGACTAGGCTAGGATAGCTTTAAGAACTTGAGTATTCCAGATTCTAATCTTTCCCATGTATTATTCCCTATATGTGCTCTGTCAGAAATTCTTCCTGAAAAATTTAGTACAAGTATGATGGGAAATTAGTCTAAATCATTTTACTATTCCTTTTGGAAATCATATAGGAAAAAAACAGCATCATTATTGAATGAAATACATGAAAATATCAAACTGAGAAATTCGGCTATTCTAAACTATCTGTAAACATTTATAAATATATGTGTAACTATGTGTAAACATTTATAGCTGAAATAAGCAGAACTGGTGTGAAAAGACACAATACTCTATAAGGTTTATGTAGTAATATCTGGGAGTCAGACTGACAGAAGCCAGAAATTAGCAGGAAATACTCATCCCCAAAAGGCAAGGACCTCACTCTGAGTGAAAACTGATGCTGTAAGCAATAAATAAAGAACATTAAGGACATACAATATATATGAATATGTAACATTATATATCTATATAATGTATATACACATTTATATTTGTAGGTATACTGAATTTATATATATATATAGTATCTATATCTATATCTATCCATATCTATATCTATACAGAGACAGAGAAAGGGAATAATGAATGTCATAAACAAAAAAAATAATAATTGTAGGAGCAGAGTGTTAGCTCTAGAAGTTAATTATATATACATACATAATGCTTATAAATTTGAAGGTCATATAGTGATATAGAATTGTTTTAAAGTAGAATTGATACCTTTCTGAAAAGATAGAAATTTCAAGTTCACATATTGATAGAATACACAATATTCCAGAGAAATTTGACAAGTACCTATCCACATTCAGATTTTACATATGAATAATACATACATAAAACTATAAATATAAACACTCTTCTGGGCAGCAAGGCATGTTGACCAAGTCATTTAAAAAATAGAGAAAATCCTGAAGGTAAAAATTTCTTCACATAACTTATTTACTGAAGTTCTTCAGTAAATAACTTATTTACTGAAGTTCTTTCATTTCTTGACAGTTTTAAATAAGAAAAGAAGTCTCACTCATAAGAAGGTCTCAGGAGAACAAAGCAAATACACATTAATAAGATTTAGAATGCCCAAATGTCTAATTTTTTTCATACGCTTAAACATGAAGAATTATTTTCAGCCATTCTCAAGGAAGTTGAGCAACCAAGTCAATACTGATTAGAGTTGCTGATTGTTTTAAATCTAACAGTAGTGCTTTTCAAAGCTACCAATTTGGTATATATATATATATATATATATATATATATCGAAATACAAGCTTGGCTAAAACCAACAGATAAGACAAGACGTAATTTCCTTCTAATTTGCTGTGCATTATTCAATAAAACACTTGAAGATATTTAATTGTATCATTCTACTATATATATATATTTTTTTTCGGTACACGGGCTTCTCACTGTTGTGGCCTCTCCCGTTGTGGAGCACAAGCTCTGGGCGCGCAGGCTCAGCGGCCATGGCTCATGGGCTCAGATGCTCCACAGCATGTGGCATCTTCCCAGACCGGGGCACGAACCTGTGTCCCCTGCACCGGCAGGCGGACTCTCAACCACTGTGTCACCAGGGAAGCCCCTACAATATATTTTTGAAAATAATCTTTATTTTGTTCCATATTGTGATTGTTTCTGCTTCTTATAAATTAAAAATAAAATTAGAGTCTATTTGCCAGATAGATTAATTTTAGCAGAAAAAAGTAAGCAAATAATAAATTATTGTAACATTTTATGAACCTTAAAGTCATAACCTGAAGGAAGTGTATGAAATAATCCAAAAAGAAAAGAATTACATTACTAATGATTTTTAGAAGGTGAATGAGAAATAAATCTACTGCTCTATTATCACACTTAATTTCCTTTCCCTTCAACTTTAAAATGAGTGCTTATCTGAGGCATTGATAAAGTATTTAATAATTTAATAATTGTATATCAGATATAAAGAGATAATGGATTAGACGGTAGGCTATAGCTCCTAAGGCTTTTACTCATTATGACTCTTGACAGAGATGAGGAAAATGAGGAGAGAATATTTTGAAATACATTTTTCACACATATCTTTTATGATTTTATAAATATTCATAAGATTATGTAGTCTCCTGATATCATACATTCTCTAAGACTTCACCTTTCCTAAGTTTTAATTGACTAACTGTGATCATATAGAAAATAATGTCCTTAAAAACCTTTTAAATATTTCAGTCTTCTTTTTCTGGACTACTTCCAAATTTTATATCTCCCCTTGGTATTGAGTAGAAATTCAAATAGTTTTTCAAGATGTTGATAAACCTTTTAATAATAATATTTTTGGTTTTCCATTCAATAATCTTTTGACAATGCTAACAACTTTGTAGGTCTTTGTTTTCCACTTGGCAGTCCATTGGAATGTTTTCAGGGAACATTTTGCAATTAATCAATCATCCAGTGACTTTGAGTACTGTATTGTGGAAGATCAAAAAAACCTTGTAAGGTAAGGTGTGATTACAATGGAATGAATTTACAATGTGAACTGAAAAGTTTCCCTACAAAACACTTTCAAACTTATATCCTCAAAAACCCTTTTTTGTTTTTTAACTTTTCATTGACACCACATCAACTCCATGTGATTATATCTTCTATACTTGTCCACCTCAATATCTAAATTTTTGTTTCTACATACACTACATTTTGTGTTTTGAAGTAATCCTTAAACAGACTTCTATGTAATTTACATGGGATCCCTTAGATAAGTATAGACTGGAGTTCTTATTATATGTTCACTCTATGGTACATCACTACATTGACACATACCTGACACTCATCTGCCCACTCATGCAATTTCACTCATACTGCTTACAAGTTAAAAAAAAAAGAAAAGGTGTTTTCATACCATTATTTGAAAATTAGAGAATTTTAATGTCCACTTTCATCCATAACACAAATAAATACAGCACCAGGACTGTATTGTCTGCACCAGGATCTAGACACTCTGTTCTCTGGTCTTCAAAATGCTATACTATTATTAGACATGTCCTATCAATTAATAATGGGCAATGTATTCCATGTTAAAAATGTATAAAGTCCATGTTAAAAAATGTATAAAGTCAAACTGTGGTGTTCTGAGATTGAGATGAGAGGCAGTATTTTTTTGAGAGGAACTGAGTGGGCCCTGTATCTTGTGAGAGTCACTTTCTTAAAAATCCCATCGTATTTGCCACTGCCATCACCACCTAGACTTAGAGAATCTTTCCCCCAAACTTCTCAAATTTAAATTTGTGCCTGTTCCTTTTCTGTGATTATATATAAGGTAAATCTGGGACATTTTAACAAAAAATGTAAAACCATAGTAAAAAAAAAAAGTTAGAAAGAGAGATATTTAATTGAATTAACAGGTGTACAGAACAATTTATTCATCTTCAGACTGTAACATCCTTCAGGGATAGTTTATCCCAAATCCTTAGACCGTCCCATGGCCAAAACTCCTATCATCCTCCAAGAGTTAACTTAAACCTGGCTAAACTTCTATAGTGTGGTTCTCGAGTGGGGTGATTTTTTTCCCCCGGGGATATTTAGCCACCAAAATCCAATGAATTGGATTTGGAGTACAGGCACTGAGGCTATAGCAATTTGGAACTGTAACTCACTGATGAATAAATGGAGTGGACTTTAACTGCATGGACATGAAGACTTCTGGTGGTGGGTAAACCAGCTGAAACTCTAAGTCATATATGTCCCTTGCTTTTTTAAGTTTAAAGATAGGAGTTTATGGCGTATCCATTCCTCTCTCTTTACCTGCTGTTTCTCCCTTGTCAGTTATAACTAACTGGACTGGTGTGAAACATGCAGATATCCAACATAGCCAGAGTAGACATTCTCCTTTCTTCTTTGGGACTGGGAGAGCCACATAAAGTCATTTTTCTTCTCTGTCAATCCTCTGCCAGATTATTACTGATTTCTGCAAATGCTTTCCTATGAATATACTAAGTGTTTTGCCTTTATGGAGATCTCTTTTTCTTTCCTCCTAAGGTATTAACAATTGCAGAGAATTCCTCCATAATACTTTTCAACTCCTTCACTCATTTTCCTGATAGTCATCTTGGCATTTAATGTTTTCCCTAGATTTCTACACAATTATTTCTATAGGGTTGAATTTTCATAAAGCTTTCAACCTTAATTCTCCTGTTTCATTTGGCCAATTTCCTACCTGAATTCCTGGGACTAGGAATTACCTTTTCAGACTGTCTATTTCTATGTCTCCAAAATTCTTTTTTGTTAGCTGTTACAGAAACCAATTTTGTTTCTTTGCCTGTTTGCAAACATCTCACTGGCTGAGTTTTTCTTTCATGGCACAACCTCCCACAGAAGCCATACTTAAACATCTTTAATCTTGATCATAGGATACTCAGAGACAGCTTCATTGGTATTATGTTTCTATTCTCTGGAAAAATATTACTTAAGATATTGACCAAGAAATTTAATTCCACTGCTCATCATTGCACAAATGAAACAAATTATCATAATTTCTTAATGTAAAACAAACATTAATTTTTCAAGATAGTAAAATCATCAGGTGGCTGGACCTGAGATGGGCCTAGCCTGACTTCTGTCTTTGTGAGTTACCTTGGGCTTGTGAAATCTGGTTCATTCTTAATGCCACAAACATCACAAACTCAAGGAACATCTTTCCTTCTTTAATTATCAAGTATAAATACACAAAAACTGTATAATTTCAATGATATTGTTAATATAAACTAAAATATTTAAAACTCATCTGAGGTATGGGATGATTTTTTGTATCATTTTAGCCCCACAAATGTCTACTCATACCTTTGGTGTTTAAGAACCTATCTATTGGGTAATTTGCATAAACTGCTTTGTAGGCCCCTTTTCAAAATAATAACAATTCTTCTCTTATAAGGAATTTCTTTCCTTTGACATACATTTGAGGTTTCCTCTGTTGTAATCAAGAAAGGAAAAACAGACTAAGGACAAAAACAGACTAGATATACATCACACACTAAATTGCATATTCAAATTAAGGAGCTGACTTAGCTTATATGGATACATTTCTGCCTCATTTTCTTACTTAGCAACCATGTTACAAAGCCCATCTTTCTCACCTTCAAGCATTTGTCAATTTCTTTGAGCATTTTTTTTTTTTTCTATTTCATACCAGGGAAGCTTGGCTGAAAAAGAGGCAGACAGACAGACAGACAGAGGGAAAGAATGAATTAGAATTTTTCTCTCTTGTCAGTCTTAATCCTGCCTTGTAATTTCTGATTTAATCATTCCCTGGGATATTGACACTAAGGGGGAAAAAAAAAAGACTCAGGAGACAGCTTACATGTTTCCTACAGAAAGATAAACTTTCCTAAAACTTCCAAATGATAATAATATCAGAACACAATATAGATAGATCAGTGGTAATTTAAGAATTATACACTCACTGTATAGCATAGGGAACTATATACAATGTCCTGGGATAAACCATAATGGAAAAGAATATAAGAAAGAATGTATATATGTATAACTGAGTCACTTTGTTGTACAGCAGAAATTGACACATCGTAAATCAAGTATACTTCAGTTTAAAAAAAAACTCCTTTCTAATTAATTATTTCTAAGTTAAATGCAATTGCGGAATGATAAGTGTAGAAACTGGAAAAGTTTTCACTGTTTGGCCTGGTTTATAAGATAGAATTTGAGATTTGTATTAATAAATATAATGCAGATTATTTCCACGTAGGGATTTTGAGTTTGTTAACAATGTCTAAATAGCAAATTTAGAGTTCTTTTAAGCCATAACCAGTGTTTTATGTTGGCTTATTCACAAGTTTAAAGGTGTGAATATATTTTCCTGAAGGATCCTCTGACACAGCACCTGCCACATTCACTTTATCACTCTTGCCAGTGGCTGTACACGCAAGAAACTAATTTCTTTAATTTATTTCTAAATACACATTAGAGACATTATCTCACCAAGCTTCCCCAAATCCCTATTATACTTATATTACTGATGAGGTAACTAACACAGAGAGCACTAAAGGATTTTTCCGAGGTTATATGTATAAAATCGGTGCAGGGACCATCCCCCCTATCGTCAGATGCCTGGTTAAGCAATCCTATCTCTCAGTTTTGCTTTAGTTATTTTGCCCAGGAAAAAGGTGTCCTTTTATAACAGACACCTAAACTTTTCCCAGGAGGGGACACAGTTTAATAGCATCATATTTTTAAATACTGGTGCTTTCAGATCCACCTGTCTCCATATCCTCCGGGAGAATACATTATCAAATGTCTAATCTCTCTCACCTGCTATCAATCACTCTTCTGACCCTCAGCCATTGATCCCATTTTAAACAAAACAATGATCTATTTTAAATAAAATACTAAAATTTCCCTTTAATCCAGTTAGACTTTATATATTGTATTACTTCTCTCTACCTTTCCGAAAAGGAAATGAACATGCAGTTTAAATATTGGGAGACTGGGGTTGGACATATATACACTAATATGTATAAAATAGATAAGAACTAATATAATATAATAAGAACCTGCTGTATAAAAATAAATAAATAAATAAAAATAAAGTGCTTTCATACTCAAAAATGAAAAAAATATATATATACAGTATATATGTTTATCAATCTCTTACTTCTTGACATCTTCCTGTATTGAAATGGTCCTCTATCTGTTGGAAGCTACTAGTAACACATTAATAACCAGTATCAACTGTTTCTATGATTTTTTTCTCTTTTCTTCTTTCCATTGAGAAATGGAATATTTCCTGCCATATCAGTAAATAAAGGATGTCACATTCATCAGCAGTTGCAGCCCTCCAACATGAGCCAGTGAGTCCTGAGGAAACTCAGAAAGGAAAGAATATCTACCATCTAGCAGCTGTCAGACTACAGCCATTCCCTACGGTGAGCCCTGAGGAAACTCAGGATGTGAAAACACAGGATACTGGGCCCAGATAGCTGAGGTACATATCAAAGGAATGATTCCAGTGAGCCCAGACTCTTGAATCTTCCCATATATAGAAAAGCGCTAAATTCCTTAACTTGGGATATCTGGTTTTCTTTAATTTACAATGATCCTTTGAAGTTCTGACTACCTGTCATTTGTTACAAAACTTCCATATAACCTGGCTCCCCCTCACTCACCTCCTTGGAGCACTTCTCTCAGGGTTACTTGAGATGCTGCCTCCCTGGCTTGAAGACCTAAAAATTCCCACTGAATAAAACATAACTCTTAACTTTTAGGTTGTGAATAATTTTTTAAGTCCATACCATTCTCTTTCCTTTCTTGGCTCCTATCCTCCCTCCTCTTCATTATCTCCTTCTCTTCCCTCCCCCCATCTGTTTCTTTCCTGAATAACTTTCTTTAAAATTTGGAAACATAATACTTGCACTGAGTGAAAATAAAATATTCAAAAATGCTAAAAAATATTAAATGTCTCTCCTCCTAAAGTCCCTCTTCTCAGAGATTCACTTTTAACCATTGATATTAATCTTTGTCAGGTAGGTATTAATATAATTTTAGATAATATGATTAATCTCTATTAATTTTTGTGATATATGATTTAGTCCTGTGTGGAAAACAGAGATCATTTTAGGTATTTCAAAGAAAAGGAATTAAATATACAGAATTGGAGGGTCACTTCTCGTTTTTAGTTCAACATGTAAGGAGCTTGAAAGTTGTCATTCCCAGGCACCCAACAAGAAAAAGGATGAACAAACTAAAAATATACATCTCTTCTTAGATCCATAAAAGAATTGAGGTCAGGGTAAACTTCTGTTCCCAGAGTTGGAGAGACAGACAAGGAGATAAAGAATCACAGCTTACTGAAGTTTTCTGTTTTGTGGGAACCAGGAACAGAGAAAGAACAACTAAACTGTAATTGATGAATTCCTGAGGCTCAATATGGACAAGTTTGTGTTAAAATCTCTAGAAAGTCCCAGTATTAAAGGACCCCTACACTGGCAGCCAACCCAGCCCTCTGTGGCTGTTCTCTTGCAAGGTACTGGCCTAAACCCCCATGGCTGAGCCCACTGCCATGTATGCACTTGGGCCTAACCCTTCCAGCTATGTACCTGCACATCATCGGCCTGGCCCCTGTCAGGGGCCCTCATGTTGAGATGTGCCCTGCCATCTGCCATGGGCCCATGTGAGACCCTGCATCCGCAGAAGTGCACAGCCACAGCCATGGCTCCCACAGCCTGCACCATTGGGCTCACCCCAGCTGTGCATCTGCATGCCCCTGGTCAGACCCCTGTTACTGGCATCCACCACTGTGTGCCCTAAGTAAGACCTTGCTGCCATAGGTGTGCATACTGACATAGGGGTCCCACAGGTCCTTGTGGGCCTAGATAAAGCCCTATCCCTTGTCACTGCCTGTACCACCAGGCTTGCCAGCAGTTGGCCCCTCCAGCCCACTGGCTCAACACCCATCACTGGCCTCCACTGTCACATGCATCATACCCATGGGCATGGGGATATGCCCCCTGCCATCTGCCATGTGCCAATTGGGAGACCCTGAAACCACAGGAGTATCCAACAACAACCAGAGGCCTGCATCTGCCAGTGTGCCCACAGTTGTCCCTGGCCCTTGCTGTTGTCCATAGCCCTCACCACTACATATGTGTCTGCAATTGGCCTCTAATAGCATAAGGCACCTGAAGCTGGCCCCCTACAGCTGAATGTGTGCACACCATTGACTCCAGCCACCACCGCTGCTTGCCCTGATCCCAAGCCCCTGGACCTAAAGGTGCCACTGAAGACCCCAACAGACTTTGCAGCCACTGTGGACACATGATAATGGAATATTATTCAGCTATGAAAATGGAGGAGTCTTGCCATTTGTGACAACTTGGATAGATTTTGAAAGCATTATGCTAAGAGAAATAAGTCAGACAGGGAAACACAAATACTGTATGATCTCACTTATATGTGGAATCTGAAAACATCAAACTCACAGAAACAGAGAGTAGAATGGTGGTTGCAAAGGGCTGATAGGTGGAGGAAATGAGGAGATATTGGTCAAAGGGTACAAACATTGATCATAAGATGAATAAGTTTCACAGATCTAAAGTACAACATGGTATTATTAACAATACTGTATTGTATACTTGAAAGTTACTATAACAGTAGAGTTTTAATTTTCTTACCATAAAACAACAGCAACAAAATTATAATTATATCAGTTGAAGAATGTGTTAACTAACTTTATTGTCGTATTTTGCAATATATATGTGTATAAAAATCATTACATCATATACCTTAATGTTATACAATGTTATATGTTCATTATATTTCAATAAAACTGGAAAAAAAACTTTAAAGAAAGCCTGCTGTGGAGAAACTTATAAAATACAAATAAGGCCTTTAGTTTACTTAATAGTATTATACCAATGTTGATTTCATAGTTTTGATAAATGTACATGGTTATATAAGATGTTAACATTAGTGGTAGCTAGGTAAAGACTATACAAGAACTCTCATTATCTTCCTGACACTTCTCTAGATCTAAAATTATTTAAAAATAAAACATTTATTAATTCACCACAAAAAAATCAAGAAGCCTCTAGGGACACCCAAAGATAACAAGGGAGACAAAAACCACCAGAGGAAAATTTAGCTTCTTACACCAAGCTACAGGAAACAATAAACACAGTTTACCTCATAGAGAGATAAACATGAAGCCTCATACTGAAAACTTTTTACCTCAGTGCCTTTAGCCCAGTACACTCTGTCCCACTTTCAACAGCAACAAAAGAATTACAAGGTATGCTAAAAGACAAAAAACACAGTTTGAAGAGACAGTGTGGACATCAGACATAGAAGGAATTATGTACAAATAATTTGGTAAGCATAGAAGAAAAAGAATAGAAGGAAATAAGGATGGAAAATTTATAAAAAAGAAAAGCGGTAATACAAGGAAGGGTGGGGGGAGAGATAACTGGGAGTTTGGGATTGACATGTACACAATGCTATATTTAAAATAGACAACCAACAAGGACCTACTGTACAGCATAGGGAACTCTGCTCAATATTCTGTAATAACCTAAATGGGAAAATAGCCTGAAAAAGAATAAATACATGTAAATGTATAACTGAATCACTTTGCTATACACTTGAAACTAACACAACATCGTTAATCAACTATACTCCAATATAAAATAAAAATTTTAAAAATTCAGATGCTGCTAATACTCCTGAAGAGAAATTTACAACAGCTGCTGCACTATAGTAAATGCTTTTGCAACTAATATTTGAAGTGGTGTTGGGAGTTTTAGCCAGTGCAACTAGACAAAGGCAATTGGAGAGATATTGATTGTAATGGAAAAGTTATAAAGTTCTGAGACAAACAAAAAAATGAATTTTGGGGAAACAAAAAATATATGAAGAAATGACTGCAAACAATAACAGAATCCAGTTAAATAGTAAGATATAAAGTTAACAGGCAGAAAAGGCAAGAAAAGTGTTCACCTCAATCCATAGTTTTATTGTTAGTAGTTATATTCATATTTAGAAATGTATATATCCTTCACATATTGTATATATATTTGAATAAAGCAGATAAATTACTTTATTAATGCTGTTCAGAACCAGGACATGAGCATAACAGAAAAGAAAGTATAAAATGAAGTAATTTGGACTTCTCTGGTGGCACAGTGGTTAAGAATCTGCCTGCCAATGCAGGGGACACGGGTTCGAGCCCTGGTCTGGGAAGATCGCACATGCCGTGGAGCAACTAAGCCTGTGTGCCACAATACTGAACCTGCACTCTAGAGCCTGCGAGCCACAAATACTGAGCTCATGTGCCACAACTACTGAACCCGCACACCTAGAGCTCGTGCTCTGCAGCAAGAGAAGCCACCACAATGAGAAGCTTGCGCACGGCAACGAGGAGTAGCTCCCGCTCGCCGCAACTAGAGAAAGTCTGCATGCAGCAATAAAGACCCAATGCAGCCAAAAAGAAAATAAATTTAAAACATTTTTTTAAAGAGATTCTCTTAAAATGAAGTAATTTACTAAATCCCTTAAAATTTAAATTTGAAGTATCATTAGGGGCTTGTCTTTAGAAAATAAATGTTTAGTTCTACCCATGTAAGGACCAAGAAGCAATAATAGCTCAGTAGAAACAAGCATGACTAATGCTTAGATATGGCCTCCAGATATATTCCCCACTTAAAGGAGCCAAGACTCCTTGAAGAAATGACAAATCCTGGATCTTGTCAAGATGTATGAAATGAGAGTAGAATATTTGTGCCACAAAGCAAATAACTTTTCAAAGATAGATTGAAGGGGTTCACTTGATTGAAGAAGGGATTTGAGCATTTTAAAAAATGACTAAAGTTGATTCAGATTGAACATGTAAAACTCCAGTTTTACTATGGGAAGCAACTAGGTCACCAATATTGTAATAAAAGTGTCAAACAAAGAGAAATAATTAGTCTTTTCTGAAATAACTATATTTCTGGTTAACAAAATAGCCCTAGCTGATGAGAGGAATTATTCTCTACAGAAGTCCAGCTAAGAATTGTGGAAAGAACTGGAAAATCAGAAGAAACCCTATTGAAACACTAATTCAAACAAAGATTCTTAATGTGTAACTATTTTTATAAAATGTTGATAGAAAACTTCATAAATCTAATATTCAAGCTTAACATCACTAAGAATGAGACAATCAATTATTATTTGGGATTTGACAAATATGGAGTACATAGCACAACTTCTAAAGCATTCCTAACCACAACATTTGAACTAAAATCTTATTAAACCATTAGAAGTAACTTTTACTTCTTACCCACAGGGACATGGTAAATAGAATTATAAGTTAAATAAAGTCACAAAGAGTCAAACATTGAAATCCTGACTCAAACAAATCAAAATATGAAGGTATACTTTGTAACCCATGGGAAATTTAATGTAAAGTAGATATCAAATGATACCAAGAACTTATTTTTTAATTTCATGGGTCATGATAGCATTGCTCCTATGTAATAAAATAGGCATTTTTTAAGAGATGTAAACTGATATAGAAAGGCAATGGCATAAAGAAGGGGACTTGCTGTAAACTATTTCAGTAGTGAAAAGCTAACAAACACAAAACAGGTTAGATAAAGCTAAGGCAATAAACTTCTGATAGCAAGCTGAATAATTTGGGTGATGAGTCTTTAGAGATTCATACCATTCTTTCTACTTTAGTATTGTATGTTTTAATACTTCATAGTTGATAAATAAATTAAAAGTAGATAAATAGATAAATGGCTAAAAGAACAGATAGGCAGAGAGAATAGAACGAAGAATCACAGTTCAAATTAAGCTCTGGAGAAAACAAATACAGAATAAGATTAATGCCAGGAGCCCTTAAACTTACAGTAAACTAATAAAAAAGAGCAATAGCAAAATCTGGAGTAAGACAAAAGGGACATTTATTGATGTAATACAATTAGCTCCCCCTGGACTTCTCCCTATGCTGATAGGCAATAGCAATGATAACTCCCAACAGGTTAGAAAAATATAGAGCTGCTTAATAAGTAAGTTAAGTATCTGTTTGGTGCTAGGATCCAGGTGCTACCCTGAAGTATTTCCAGATAATTCCAGGAGACCAGAGAAAGACAAAAAGGTACATAGAAAACAACAACTCCAGTACAAGTTTTAGGATGAGTTCCTAATTATAGGTCACAGATATTGGAGATGCAAGAGAGGAATAATAGTGTACCTGGGGTCAGATATATGACAGTGCCACTAGTTAAATAATAATTTCTAAAAGGGACTTAGGATACAAAGGCCTCAAGATCCATAAACTAAGAGACTTTTATAGCCCAAATGCCATACATCTCCCAAGCAAGTCAGCAGACGACGATTATTTAGTCTTACAAAGATCAGGTTTCTCCAAAGGTAAAATCAAGAGAAGGTTTATTTTTCATAGCATTTACTCTAGCTAATAGTATAAGAAGTAAAACAATACCAAGAACTAACAATGCTTTCCAGCAACTCCTGACATACTAAAGGAGAGTCTAGATGCCCATTAGATCAAGAGCGACTGAAGGTGATCCTTTCAACATTACAGACTAGGAGCTGAGCAGGGAGTGGTGGAGCATTGAGGCCAGATATGGATCCTGCAGGTCTCTAAGGACTTGAGTTAATGTCTTCTAGTCAGCAAAATATCACAATTTTATCATGGGATTCCAGCAGGTATAACAGCAGCTTCACTGACAAGCAATCCTGTATGCCAATTCAAATAACTTTGGAAATATATATGGTGATATTCATTACTGTTTTTTTTTTCTATTTAAAGCAGTATCATCTTGTTCTTTTTGTCAGCTTTATTGAGGTATAATTGACAAAATTGCAAGATAGTTTGTGAATACATCAAAATTTGAGAAGCTTGGTATAGAACATCTATGAAGTTAAGAGCTAGGTTACCCATTGTAAAACATGGTACCAATCCTTTTAAAATAAGTTAATTGATTTAAATCAAGCACTCTCATACTTTTCAAATACAACATTTATACCCAGATTATAAAGGTACCACATTAGAAATAACTTTCTCTACCCTATTTTTAATTTAAGATCATCAGGTTTCAACTAATATTGTGACCAAAGAGAGAAAGTCTCAATATATAGTAGCATTTGATTTGGAGATCCAGAACCTAAAAGGGATTTATAAATTGGGATATTAAATACATTACTATATACTACTATTTATTTATATATTGTAACTAGTATATAAATATACTACTAAATATACTAGTATAATCAAATCCTACATTTAAGAAAAAGCAAATACTGATTTTCAACTGCCAAAAAAAAAAAACAAAAACAATAGAACAGGAAATTAAACATTTTGGGAAAACCAAATGAATGTGAGTAATGAAATTACAGAAAATTTAACTCTAAAAGGATATTTTCAAGTGAGAAATTTAAAATGTTAAATGTTATAATTGTAATGTACCAAATATCCATAAAAGTAAGAAAAACAAGCTATTATCTAGTAGAAATAACCAGATTTTTGAAATTTTAGTACATTTTTTCTAAGTTGGAAAAAAATATTCAATTAATGGACTGAATAACACTATGAACATAGATGACAATGAAAATCTGATTTTGAAGGCAGAAATTGATTTTTCTTCTAAATTGCAAGTGATATGAACAAAAATATGAAAATTGTGAATGAAAATGTAACATACCAGATGATCCAAAATTTCACTTATCCTTCTAACAGGGATTGCATAGGGAGAAAAATGAGGTAAATGAGATGCTATGAAAACAAGTAAACCTGTAAAAATATTGTTTCAAAGCAGAAGAAAAAAAAATAAAAATTAAAAAGCAACAAGTGTAGAGATGTTTCCAGGAAGAAAAAAAATAGTTACTTAAAAAGGAATAAGAATATGGCAACAAAATTTGCAAAAACAACACTAAACACAAAAAGACAATATCAATCCACATTATCTTTTGTAAACAATAGAAGCTAATTCTGGTTATCTTAAACAAATAGGGGTTTTATTGGTGTGATATAAGTGGATCATATAATTAATGATTATAATGATAAATAATACCAGTATAGATATTTAGAAATTAGAAAAAAATAAAGATATTTCACAGACTACACTGCAGAGACAATTTGGTCAGGAAACTCCCAGTACCATTGCTGGGTGCTGCCCTTGCCACAGACAGATATGAAAAGGGAGCTTCACCTTCTCTTTCATCTCTCTCTCCCCTCTCTCTCTTCTCTCTGTCTCACTGGCTTCAGCTTAAATACCCTAGGATGAACAATGTTACTGACTGATGCTACTCTTGATGCTTATACTTTAACTGTTAGTGGCTGATGAGAAGGAAAATCCCTTGTTATGATCCTCCAGGTGTGATGCAGCAAGAAGAAAAGCATTACACTGATATTATGAAATTTGGAAAATTAACCAAATACCAGGAGTTACTCTTTTATCACTTGATGTTGTGATATGATGCATAACCTCAGGAATCCCTATATTCCATTCTCATATCTCCATAACCTCCCATATTATAGAAATTTTTGTTCCTCTGCTCATCAGGATTAGTCATTTCAGAGAGTGATACAACTGCACAGTTTACCTATTGACTGAGTCATGAGGGTCCCCAAAGAGACAGGTGGCAGGCTTAATTTCCAACAATGATGGGACCACTGTGGTGATCCATAATGTAAGTTCTAACATTTTCACTTGGCAAGAATGGTAAAAATTTACTGGTGATTAATAAGGTGTATTTGTGAGGGAACTCATTTCCACTTCCAACACATGGATTTTAAAATCCATGAAATCTGAAGATGGAAAGAACTGAACACTTTTTTCTTATTAGGTCAAAAAATATACAGTATCCTGATAAACAGCACCTTTAATCTCATATGCTATAGTCTTCTAACATTTCAATAAAATATAACACTGTATTTTCTGGTTAATGTAGCATATGATAAGACAGGTAAGTCACATGGCCTCAGTTCTTTTCTGTGTTTCTTTCACTGAAAAAGTGTTTTTTTTTTTTCTTTAAAAACAAACTTGTATGGTTTAATACGTTTTAACACATCCAGTGAATATATGAATTCAGAAACATGATGGGCAGGATAATGTGTACAAGGCAGAATATGTCTAATCCCGCTGCCCCCACCATTATTGAAAAATTCCAATATAATTAATTAGTTTCTCTCTGTTCTTCTTGCTCCCAAGGTACAGAAACTAGAAAGGGAAAAACCCATAGCATGTATGTAACTTATTCACTTTCTCCTTGTAGACACCTATGTCTGTATTGTCCTTGTAAACCTCCCTGTAAAAATGCTAAAATAATTTACTATAAGGAAAATAACCAATGAAATTATATAATATGACTTTATCAGACTCTACTTGGTTCATCTAGACTGCTTCTCTGAAACAAATCTGACTATAAAGTAGAGGTTATGTGTGTACACTCTCCAGCTTACATGATTAATAGAGTATTAAAACTAAGTCCCAAATTTAAACAGCTTCCTTTGAGCTCACATCTACCACATATAATCAATGTTAGCCTGCATCTCTGAAACCAAAATACATACCAATGCTTAAAAGAAATAATTTAAAAGTTTAGGGCATTGCAAGAGAGGAAAATGTTATTTCTATGCCTGATGCCTGATTTTTGCTCATATCTGTTTCTATTAGTAAATTTCATGATATGTAAGATCTATGATTTCTGAGAGTATATAATTTTATATGTTTTCATATAAAATTGTTGTCGATGAGTGTCTTAATGTGGGGTGGGAGATGGGGTGGAAGACACTTCCAGCAATGGGAACCTATCAGCAGTGACACTATCAGATGCTGTTTTATGCAGCTCTGCTGTTCAACAGTAGCATTTCCTCCGTTCTTCAACTATAATGGCTTGTTCATAAATTCAGTAATTGACATCCACAGAATAAATCTTCTAATCCATAATGCTTATTAAGAAGAATTTCCTCACCTCTTTTTTCCTAGTATTTTCATTGACCATAAATATATGCTAAGATGCTGGACCCAAATTTATTAGTCCATAAGATATCAATGTTTTTCTATCCCAAAACTCTTTATTACCAGTTCCCATTATTTCCACCCATAATGGCAGAGAAGAAGAGTCTTGTTCTAACTATAGCCTACACCAGATAGAAATCTTTCCATTATTCTGACCTCCACTCAAAGTTGGCACTATAAGTGACCCAATAAATTGGCTAAAACAGCATACCCAAATACATTAAACTCTAGGCTACCCCACAACCCTGCAACTTGATCATGACACAGTTAGTCTAAGACTGGGCTCCTAATTCCTGCTTTGGCAAAAGCTATAGGAGGAGTAAACTATTTATGTGAATGTGTTAGAGAATGTAAAATACAGATTAGTAACACAGAAAGGCAACTCATTGTAGATGTGATAAACTAGGGAAAGGGTACACCTCTGCTGCTGACCCTAGGTCCTTTCTTTTACTCATTCATGGCCCCAGACTAGCCCAATGATGGCAGAGTAAAGACTGACACTTTTAAAACTGTGGGAAAGGACTTCCCTGGCGGCACAGTGGTTAAGAATTCGCCATGCCAATGCAGAGGACATGGGTTCGAGCCCTGGCCCCAGAAGATCCCACATGCCATGGAGCAACTAAGCCCGTGCGCCACAACCAGTGAGCCTGAGCTCTAGAGCTCCTGAGCCACAACTACGACCCTGCGTGCCACAACTACTGAAGCCTGCATGCCTAGAGCCCATGCTCAGCAAGAAAGCCACTGCAATGAGAAGCCCACACACTGCAACAAAGAGCAGCTCCCGCTTGCCACAACTAGAGAAAGACAGTGCACAGCAACGAAGACCCAATGCAGCCAAAAATTAATTAATTAATTAATTAAAATAAGACTGTGGGAAATATTGAATAAGGTTTAAGAGGGTTAAGTACAGGTTACCTATACTCTAGTCAAACAGGACATAACATAAAACTAATAATGAGTACGAGCAAACTAGATTGGTGGCTCTGACAGTCTTCATGTATCTCCTTCAGAGTACAGGACTGAGAAATATTAGACAGAAAGAATACAGGGAGGTAGGAAGGAAGGGGAAGGGAGGAAAGATGAGAGTAAGGAAAGAATAAAGAAGGAAGAAAGTAAGAGAAGAAAGAAAATAAGGAAGGAAGGAAGGAGGGAGGGAGGGAGGGAAGGAAGGAAGGAAGGAAGGGAGGGAAGAAGGAGAGAAGGAAAGAAGAGAGATAGAGAGAAGGGGATTAAGAAGTGCACTCTTAACTTTAATCAACTCTATCCAGATGAAGTAAGATCTCACAACTAGTGCTAATCTTGGGGCCATCATACCTTCATGGTTATTTATTGTTGTGTAACAAACTACCCCAAAACTTAGTAGTTTAAAATAAAAACCATTTTATTATATCTTTAGGGGGTCATTTTGCTCACCAGAAAATAACATGATCATGATTTTAAGAAATTTTTTACTTCAACCCCACATATCACATTCAGGCAGATTTTATGTACCAACCAAGGTCTTGTTAGCAGTGGTAGAAACAGACAGTTGTTTTATTTCTATTGACCATTGTTTCTACAGTGGTAAATTAAATTCCTTAGTTAGAAACAACATTGTGTAGGATACAATTATTGTAAAGAATGCATTTAGTAAGTTCACAGGTGACAATTTTGGAAGAAGTGTTTTAGGCTGAGAAGACAAATCTATAATCAGAATTAATGTCTATAGTGAGGACAAATCACTGCTCCATCTATAATCAAAAGAATCTAATGTAATTAGCCTGCTTAGAGGTGTTTGGTTATACCCCTGGGACACAAGTTTATATCAGCGATAACCTAGTACATAGAGTGTCTTTCCCTGAGCTAGAAAAGGGTGCTGCTTTCTTCAAGATTTTCAATCGTTTACTTACATCTGATAGAAAATTGCCATAACACATAAATTATTGGGTTGGCCAAAAAGTGCCTTAAGTTTTTAAGTAAATATAAAAGACACATTTTTCATTTTCACCAAGAACTTTATTGAACAACGTATTCACCTTTTTGTTCCACTACCTTCCGACATTTTTCAGGCAACTTCATAATTCCATCTTCCCAAAACTTTTTATATTTTTGAGCAAAGATCTGTTCCAGGTGCATTTTACAGTCTTCCAAGGAATTGAAATTTTTTCCAGTAAGAGAATTTTGTAAAGACCAAAATAGATGGAAATCTGAAGGTGCAATGTCTGGTGAATACAAAAGATGAATCAGAGCTTCCCAGACAAGCTGTAACAGTTTTCGCCTGGTCATCAAAGAAACATGCCACCTTGCGTTAGCCTGATGGAAGATTGTGCATTTTCTGTTAACTAATTCTGGACGCTTTTCATCGAGTGCTGTTTTCAGCTGGTTTAATTTTGAGCAGTACTTATTGGAATTAATCATTTGTATTTCTGGAAGGAGCTCATAAGAGAGGACTCCCTTTCAATCCCACCATATACACATCAACTTCTTTGGATGAAGACTGGCCATTGGTGTGGTTGATGGTGGTTCATTTCACTTGCGCCACGATCTCTTCCATTCCACATTATTGTACAGTATCCACTTTTCATTGCCCATTACAATTTGTTTTAAAAATGGAACGTTTTCATTATGTTTAAGTAGAGAATCTCATGTGGAAATATGGTCAAGAAGGTTTTTTTCACTTAACTTATGTGGAACCCAAACATCGAAGCGATGAACATAACCAAGCTGGTGCAAATGATTTTCAACACTTGATTTGGATATTTTGAGTATGTCGGCTATCTCCTGAGTGGTATAATGTTGATTGTTCTCAGTTAATGTCTCGATTTGATCGCTATCAACTTCAACTGGTCTACACGACCATGGAGCATTGTCCAATGAGAAATCTCCAGCACAAAACTTGGCAAACCATTTTTGACACGTTCGATCAGTCACAGCACCTTCTCCATACACTGCACATACAATCTAAAAAAATTGTTTTGAAGGAAGTTAAAGACAACTAAGTGCTCCCAGAGCCATCTTATGGAAAAAACTGAATGAAACTTTTGGCCAACCCAATAATATATTGTGTATATATATATATATATATATATAAAATGTATATGATACTAATGACATCAGCTAGGTGGTATGGTATACCTAACACTAAACAACTTTACAAGTGGACCTGACTGTAGTAGCTATATGAATTATATTTCTCTTTTATGTATATATCTATAAATATTAATTACTATTTTCCCCTCCTACTTTTTCCTCTTATTTAAAAATAATCTAGGTTATTTTCATAGTGGTTAAATTACAATTTTATCTTCATATTATAAAATAATAATGTAGGCTACCTAGAAGAATATTGACTATTACTTTGAGATGGATATGTCCCACTGATAAAAGATTGGGTCTATATTACATAATTATTCATTTTAGGCAAAAGAAATTTTTATTACTATTATTTCTCTTTTGACGTTTAAATAGAAAGATGTGCATGGATTCTGAGCTGCCAAAGAGATATAATGTAGCAATTATTGTAATATTCTTTTCCACATAGCTTTTAGGATGCCTTTCTGTACCACAGAGACTTAGTTTGAAAGCTACGTTTCCTGAACACTTTTGTAGCTAGAGTTCTACATGCAAATTGGGCTTTTACTGACTAGATGCCCTTACACAAAATATGGAAGACACAATTAATGCAGAGGTTATTTTCCTACTTCTTTTTGCAAGTTTTTGGCTTGCTAGGCAAGATTTTGGAGAACATTTTACACTGTATCACTGTTACAGTGTTCATTATCCATCTTTCATTTCAATCCTAATGGTAGACATGTCAGCTTCTTATTTTTACTTTTCCATACTTATATAGCTGCAATGGTTAAAGAGTTCTTAAATCAATAGCTCTTGTGTTGGCCTGATAGGTGGTACATTACCTGATGGATAATTGTGTCTAGCACAATTCATTTGTGGAGTGCCTGCCTAGACCTTGCTCCTTTATCCCTTTCAACAATATTGTAAATACACTATATTTTACAACTAAATATATTCTAACTTACAATAATTAAAATTGATTACATTTATTGTTCTGAATTCGGAACTGATACAGAAGGTGATATCAAAAGTCAGTTGGGGGCTTTCCTGGTGGCGCAGTGGTTAAGAATCTGCCTGCCAATGCAGGGGACTCGGGTTCGAGCCCCGGTCCAGGAAGATGCCACATGCCGCGGAGCCGCTAGGCCCGTGAGCCATGGCCGCTGAGCCTGCGCGTCCAGAGCCTGTGTTCCGCAACGGGAGAGGCCACAACAGTGAGAGGCCTACATACCGAAAAAAAAAAAAAAGTCAGTTAGCTTCCCTGGTGGTGCAGTGGTTAAGAATCTGCCTGCCAATGCAGGGGACTCGGGTTCGAGCCCTGGTCCAGGAAGATCCCGCATGCTGCAGAGCAACTAAGCCCGTGAGCCACAACTACTGAAGCCCGCGTGCCACAACTACTGAAGCCACGTGCCTAGAGACCGTGCTCCACAACAAGAGAAGCCACTGTATTGAGAAACCCATGCACTGCAACGAAGAGTAGCCCCTGTTCGCCACAACTAGAGAAAGTCCATGTGCAGCAACGAAGACCCAATGCAGCCAAAAATAAATAAATAAATAAGTTTATTTTTTTTAAGTGAGTTAAAATATATGACCTTGACAAGATATGCATGGCAGAAGGCAAAGGACTCTAGTTATTTGTTGGCCTGTGGTAAAATATTTTATGAAACTATGTGTTATTCTCAATGGCTGCCCCTGTTACTAAGAGGCTGAGTGTTAGTAGAACTATTTTGTAAACCTCAAAATGTAACTGTGTGTTGGCTGCTGTTTTTGACTTTTACCAAATTACATAAGAGACAGGTTAACTGAGGCTCATTGTAAACAGGTGGCTGTGAAGAAGCAGCCTTAAAGGGAGATAAGACTGCAAGAATTTTCTAGCAGTCTCAGTATAAGCCTGCCAGACAATAGAAGGCAGCCCAAAGCTATATATTAAATATTAGATGTCACCATCTCACCAAAGCCTGTAATTTTAGATGTCCTCACATTTGCCAACATTAAGAGAGAGGAAAGGGCTCAGCACAAAGACATTGATACTAGACAAAGCAGGATTCAGTGCTTTGTCTAGACAAGGTTTTTCATGTGTTCACTTGCCCTTAGAACTGACTGAATGAAAATAGATGCAAAGCCAAATAGGGACTTACATTGCCAAAGAAACCACAAGTCTGGCCTGAGAAGCACAGTGCCAGTTTCATTTCTAAGGCAAACCCTGGGCTCCAAACCTGCACCAGATGGAAGCTGCTGTGAAAGCTGTGCAGTTCTACTTCTCACGTGCCCACACAACAGACTCTGCAAGGAGACTTTTCTCAGTGAGCAGAGCCAGGGTCTATGACACAACACAACATGAGTCAACCCAGAGCACACTGGTTTCTCCATAAGTAACTTGATCCACTACCAAGGCAGGCACTTTTCAAAATAATTCCTTCCCAGAAATATTATATGACTCCTATGAACTGGGACTTCTGGAAGCTTTTCATTCTTTTGTCTTCTTTAATGAAAATGTTTCTACCCTGTTCATACAGCATTTATTGCATACTGGCTGCAAGATGTTAAGATATTTTTTCATTAGATTATAGGTCACCAGACCACAGATACTTATATCCAAACTGATGAAGAGGTCTACATAACACTTAGAAATCTTAGATCTGGGCATGGATGTGATCATTATCAGATTTGAACTGCTTCATGTTAGCAAGAATTAAATTAGTGTTGTAGATAACAGCTAAAGTATTCATAGATATTTGGTGGCAGAGGCAAGTCTAGTCATTGACATGGCATGTTCAATATCCCTTTTCTATTTAGCAAAAGCACTTCTGAGTTTTAGGTAGACATATGGTGACCAAGCTAGGTGAGACACGCTTTCTCTCATTGAAACTAGAAATGGCGATGTGATAAAGTCTTGACAATGAGGATGTGAATCATGTTTTGATAGTCTTTTAACATTATTGTGAGAATTTAAGTGACAGAGAAAAAATTGTACTTTCACTCCTACCCTTCATCAATGCTATACCAATACTTCATTGTATTTACTCTTAATTCATAACATCCTTAAAATATTTTGTTAAATGACCTCCCCTTTTTAATTTTGCAGTTATAAAAACGTATGTGAGAGAATAGTGACTGACAGGCAGAAGAAAAGAGTAAAACTTAAGGGAAACCCAACCGATAAGAGAATGTTGGAGAGATTTTATTTTCATTCATCACAGATGGGAGAAATTGGAAGAGGCAAAACTCTTCAGAGAGCATTCTTACAGACTATAAAAGCTGGAGACCTGCTCATTAAAATAAAGACCTATATTTTGAAATCAAACATCTGCCTTATAGTTATGTTTCATTTGTACAAATATAATCCAGCTAATTAGTTATATCTATCTAGAAAACTCATATATTCCATTCTTTGTTCCTAATAGATGGAAGGGTAGATGACTTTTTATGACAATATTATTTTGAGGACATAAAGTACACATCTTTGAAATTGGACAGTCCCTGTAAAAACAAATACAGTTTCATTCTTTTTAAAATCTTACCTTTGCAAAAATGGGAAAGAAGAAATCATTTTTAATATCCTTTTAAAGGTGTTTTGAATTTAGAGTAAATACAATGAAGTATTGCCACAGCTTTGATGAAGAAAAGGCATGAAATTATAGGCATACTTCTGTCACTTAGCAAATTCCCATAATAGTGTCAAATCTAAATCTTGTGCAAAAGTGACTTGTATTTACGGAAGAAATTCTGCACACCATTAACTGTTTTGTGTATATGTATAAGCTGCTAAAAGTAATTTGTGGCAAAAGCCACAGTGTTAATAAATTTCCATATCTTAAAATACTTCATGCTGGCAAATTTGTGGAGCCATTTAAAACATTTCAACCTAAAGACAGTTTTATCTCCTACTTGTTTCCTCTTTTTCTTCCTGTTCCCAAGCTTAGAATATTTACCGTTTTGCTTCTTTACAACTCAGCCTCTATTTCTGCAGATAGTCTAATGAATGCATAAGTATGAAAAGTAAAAATCAAGAAGGTACTCTTTCTGAAACCAGGCAAGTGAGCATGGCAATTGTACTAAATCTACATTTTCTGTAATATTTCAGCAACTCAGAAATTTCCTGACTAGAATATTTCTTAGAGTATACTCTGATATGCATAGAATAATATACATTCTAGAGGTTATGAAATAACAAGGTTTGTTTGCATGGTAATTAGATGCTCAGTGTATGCACATATTTGTCTATTAAGTATATGCAAAGAGACCTGTTATTAGAAACACATTTTCAAGGAAACTTTGCAAATATTTCTAATGCTTGGGCATAATAAGAATGTATATACTTTTTACACATTACCAAAACAATATATACAAATGTAAAAAAAAAACAAAATTGCATAATATCAAAGTAAAAAACAAGTTTCTGAAACCATTCCCCAACTCCCAGTGCACTTTCTGAAGGAAAACTCTTTGTAGTATTCACTTCTTTAAGTGATTGTTCTATAAATATATGTTGTATGCATTTATATCTGTTTCTTCATACACATGTTTTTGATTGTCTTTCTACCTCTGAGAATTAAAGTTTACTCCACTTATGCTTATCTTACTATCACTCACTTTCTATATTCAGCTGATTCAATTGTTAGTTTAAATTAGTATGTTTCTAGATTGCCTGGATTCAAATCCTAAGTGAAATTCTCCCTCAAAATACATACATACATATTTTAGAATACGTTTATTTTGAGGAAATTACATAACTTTTCTGTCTCTTGGTTTTCTAATCCGTAATGTCAAAACAACTACCCATGTTGGAGAAGTTATAAAGAATATGTTAGAGAATGGATGTAAATTAATTAGAACAGTTACATTCAAGTATAAAATAACTTCTTAAATTATCAAAGTATAGTAATTTAATATTTCTTTCTATAGGCATAATTAGATTCCCCATGCTTTGCAGACAAATTGACCATCAAAATGGAAAATCTTTGAATATATTATATTTACAACATTTTGTCTATGCTAACATTTTTGAATACATAACTCAGATTGAGGGATAGACTTACATTATCTTTGTCATGGCTATATTACCTTCATTTTTGCATGGTTCAAAGGAAATTATTTAAAAAGTTAATTTTAAATAAATTATTCTTTATTTCATCTATTATCAAAATCATGTCCCATTTTGTTTCATTAAAATATTCTTTACTTGATATTATTAATATTCTTTTTTGTTTTTGCTTATACAATACAATGAACAATGTCTTTATTTTATCAATATTATCCTTCTAACATACTATACTATAATTTCTGGAGGTTTGTACCCTTCTGCTCCACTCTGCTCCAGTTGCTTTCTAGGATTGCATTATAACTAAATCCTGGGAATTTACTTCATTTCACTTAAGTTGTACATGAGTATTTTATTTATATATGTATCATATGTTCTTAATTTTCTTGGTTTTCTTCATATTCTTTATTTGCCTTCACAATTGATTCCTATTTTAGTGTTAAATTAAAAGTTCCTATCATTTTCTGTTAGAATGTTGGGGCTTTTTTATATTTTGTTATAGAAAACTGTAGATAATCTAATGTTCATTTTCAAATTGTTATATACATTCTTCCTCAAATCTTTCAAGATTATAATTTTATTCTTATAATTTTGAAATTTCTACGAGAATATACTTTTCTGTGGGCCTTTTAAATGTAAACAGCTTGACATTCAATCGGTTATTTCTATTTGAACACTTACGCTAAATTGCAAAGCAAGAATGTCATTTGCTTTTAAAAAAAAAAAATCTTGTTGGAGTATACTTGATTTACAATGTTGTGTTAGTTTCTCCTGTGCAGCAAAGTGAATCAGTTATACATATACATATATCCACTCTTTTTTAGATTCTTTTCCCATATAGGTCATTAAAAACTATTGAGTAGAGTTCCCTGTGCTATACATTAGGTTTTTATTAGTTAGCTATTTTAAATATAGTAGTGTGTGTATGTCAACACAAAACTCCCAATTTATCCCTCCCCACCTTTCCCCCATGGTAACCATAAGATTGTTTTCTACATTTGTGACTCTATTTCTGTTTTGTAAATAAGTTCATTTGTACCATTTTTTTAGATTCCACATATAAGTAATATCATATAATATTTATCCTTCTCTGTCTGACTTACGTCGCTCAATATGACAATCTCTAGGTCCACCCATGTTGCTGCAAATGGCATTATTTTGTTCTTTCATATGGCTGGGTAATATTCCATTGTATATATGTACCACATCTCCTTTATTCATTCTTCTCTTGATAGACATTTAGGTTGCTTCCAGGTACTGGCTATTGTAAATAGTGCTGCAATGAATATTGGGGTGCATTTATCTTTTTGAAGTATAGTTTCTCAGGGAAAATGCCCAGTAGTGGGATTTCTGGATCATATAGTAGTTCTATTTTTAGTTTTATAAGGAACCTCCATACGTTCTCCATAGTGGCTGTATCAATTTACATTCCAACCCACAGTGTAAAAGGGTTCCTTTCTCTCTACATTCTCCTCAGCATTTACTGCTGGTAGATTTTTTGATGATGGCCAGTCTTACTGGTCTGAGGTGAAACCTCATTGTAGTTTGATTTACATTTCTCTAATAGTTAGTGTTGTAGGAGCTTTTCATGTGATTTTTGGCCATCTGTATGTCTTCTTTGGAGAAATGTCTATTTAGATCTTCCATCCATTTTCTGATTAGGTTGTTTTTTTTGAATCGAGCTGCATGTGCTGTTTGTATATTTTGGAGATGAATCCCTTGTCAGTCACTTCATTGGCAAATATTTTCTCCCATTCTGTGGATTGTCTTTTTGTTTTGTTTATGATTTCCTTTACTGTGCAAAAGCTTTTAAGTTTAATTAGGTCCCATTTGTTTATTTTTGTTTTTATTTTATTACTCTAGCAGGTGGATCCAAAAAGATCTTCCTTTGATAATTGTCAGAGAGTGTTCTGCCTATGTTTTCCTCTAAGAGTTTTACAGTATCCAGCCTTACATTTAGGTCTTTAATCCATTTTCAGTTTATTTTTCTGTATGGTGTTAGAGAATGTTCTAATTTCATTCTTTTACAGGTAGTCGTCCAGTTTTCCCAGCACCACTTATTCAAGAGACTATCTTTTCTCCATTTTATGTCCTTGCCTCCTTTGTCATAGATTAGTTGACCATAGGTGTGTGGGTTTATCTCTGGACTTTCTGTCTGGTTTCATTGATCTATATTTCTGGTTTGAGGCAGTACAATACTGTTTAGATTACCGTAGCTTTGCAGTATAATCTGAAGTCAGGAAGCCTGATTCCTCAAGCTCCAGTTTTCTTTCTCAAGATTGCTTTGGCTATTCAGGGTCTTTTTTGTCTCCATACAAATTTTAAGATTTTTTGTTCTAGTTCTGAAAAAAATGTCATTGGTAATTTGATAGGGATTGCATTGAATCTGTAGATTGTTTTGGGTAGTATAGTCATTTTGGTAATATTGATTCTTCCAATTCAAGAACATGGTATATCTCTCCATCTGTCTGTGTCATCTTTCATTTCTTTGACCAGTAACTTATCATTTTCTGAGTACAGGTCTTTTGCCTCCTTAGGTAGGCTTATTCCCAAGTATTTTATTCCTTTTATTGTGATGGTAAATGGGATTGTACCTTAATTTCTCTTTCTGATTTTTGTTGTTAGTGTATAGGAATGCAAGAGATTTTTGTTTACTGATTTTGTATCCTGCAAATTTACCAAATTCATTCATGAGAACTAGTACTATTCTGGTAGTGTCTTTAGAATTTTCTAAGAATTGTATCCTGTCATATGCAAACAGTGAAAGTGTTTCTTTTCCAATTTGGATTTTTTTTTTTTTCTTCTCTGATTGTCATGTCTAAGACTCCCAAAATATGTTGAAAAAATGTGGTAAGAGTGGGCTTCCTTGGCTTGTTCCTGATCTTAGGGGGAATGCTTTCAGCTTTTCACCATTGAGAATGATGTTTGCTGTAGGGTTGTCATATATGTCCCTTATTATGTCTAGGTAGGTTCCCTCCATGCCCACTACCTGGAGAGTTTTTATCATGAATTGGCATTGAATTTTGTCAAAAGCTTTTTCTGCATTTATTGAGATGATCATATTTAAAAAGAAATTATTTTATACTGGAATATAGTCAGATAACAATGTGTTAGTTTCAGGTGTACAGCAATGTGATTCAGTTATACATATACATGTATCTATTCTTTTTCAAATTCTTTTCCTGTTTAGGTTATTACAAAATATTGAGCAGAGTTCCCTGTGCTACACTGTAGGTCCTTGTTGGTTTTCTATTTTAAATATAGCAGTTGTTGTTGGAAAATATGCTTGATATTGATTTCAATTTTCTTAAATTCACCGAGGCTCACTTTGTGGTCCAGCATGTGTACCACATGAAAAGAATGTGTATTCTGCTGCTTTTGGATGGAATGCTCTATAAATATCAGTTAAGTCCCTCTGGTCTAATGTGTCATTTCCTATTGATTTTCTGTCTGGATGATCTGTCCATTGGTGAAAGCGGGGTGTTAAAGTCCCCCACTATTATTGTGTTACTGTCAATTTCTCCTTTTATAGCAGTTAGTATTTGCCTTATATATTGAGGTGCTCCTATTTTGGGTGCATAAATATTTACAATTGTTATGTCTTCTTGGATTGATCCCTTGATCATTATGTAGTGTCTTTCTTTGTCTCTTATAATCTTTATTTTAAAGTCTTTTTTTTCAGATATGAGTATCATTACTCCAGCTTTCTTTTGATTTCCATTTGCATGGAATCCTTTTTACCATACCCGTACTTTCAGTCTGTATGTGTCCCTAAGTCTGAAGACAGCAAATATAGGGGTAGACAGCAAATATAGAGGTCTTGTTTTTATATCCATTCATCCAGTTCATGTCTTTGGGTTGGAGAGAGATGATCATATGGTTTTTATTCTTCAGTTTGTTAATGTGGTGTATCACATGGATTAATTTGCGTATATTGAAGAATCCTTTCATCCCTGTGATAAATCCCACTATGTATGATCCTTTTCATGTGTTGGTGGATTCGGGTTGCTAGTATTTTCTTGAGGAATTTTGTGTCTGTGTTAATCAGTTATATCAGCCTATAGTTTTCTTTTTTTTATGGTATCTTTGGTTTTGATATCAGGGTGATGGTGGCCTCATAGAATGAGCTTGGGAGTGTCCTTCTTCTGCAACATTTTTGGAAGAGTTTCAGAAGGATGGGTGTTAACTCTTCTCTAAATGTTTGATAGAATTCACCTGGAAGTCATCTGGTCCTGGATTTCTGTTTGTTTGAATTTTTTAAATCACACTTTTAATTTCAGTACTTTTGATTGGTCTGTTCATATTTTCTATTTCTTCCTGGTTCAGTCATGGAAGGTTGTACCTTTCTAAGAATTTATCTGTTTATTCTAGATTGTCCATTTTATTGGCATATAGTTGTTTGTAGTAGTCTGTTATGATCCTTTTTATTTCTGTGGTGTCCATTGTAACTTCTCCTTTTTCATTTCTAATTTTATTGATTTAAGCCCTCTCCTTTTTATTTATTTTTTTTGATGAGTTTGGCTAAAAGTC
Organism: Delphinapterus leucas; assembly: GCF_059928025.1. Classification (NCBI taxonomy): domain Eukaryota; kingdom Metazoa; phylum Chordata; class Mammalia; order Artiodactyla; family Monodontidae; genus Delphinapterus; species Delphinapterus leucas. Next base: position 38,968,742 of record NC_143146.1, on the reverse strand, counting down.
TATCAATTTTGTTTATCTTTTCAAAGAACCAGTTTTTACTTTCATTGATCTTTGTTATTGATTTCATCATCTCTATTTCATTTATTTCTGCTCAGATCTTTATGATTTCTTTCTTTCTAGTAACTTTGGGTTTTGTTTGTTCTTCTTTCTCTAGTTGCCTTAGGTGTAAGGTTAGGTTGTTTATTTGATATTTTTCTTGTTTCCTGAGGTACATTTGTATTGGTATAAGCCTCCTTCTTAGAACTGCTTTTGCTGCATTCCATAGGTTTTGATCATCGTGTTTTCATTGTCATTTATCTCTAGGTATTTTTTTATTTCCTCTTTGATTTTTTTTCAGTGAGCTATTGGTTGTTTAGTTTATTCTCCATGTGTTTATGTTTTTTACAAGTTTGTTTTTCCTGTCAGTTATTTCTAATCTCCTTATGTTGTGGTCAGAAAAGATGTTTGATATGATTTCAATTTTCTTAAATTTATTGAGACTTGATTTGTGACCCAAGACGTGATCTGTCGTGGAAAATGTTCCATGTACACTTAAGAAGAAAGTGTATTCTAGTGATTTCGGATGGAATGTTGTATAAATATTGGTTAAGTCCATCTTGTCTAATGTGTTATTTAAAGTCTATGTTTCCTTATTGATTTTCTGTTTGGTTGATCTGTCCATTGGTATAAGTGAGGTGTTAAAGTCCCCCATTATTGTTGTATTACTGTCTATTTCTCCTTTTATGGCTGTTCGCATTTGACTTATATATTGGGTGCTCCTATGTTGAGTGCATATATATTTATAATTTTTATAATTTCTTGGATTGATCCTTTGATCATTATGTAGTGTCCTTCCTTGTCTCTTGTAACAGTCTTTATTTTAAAGTATTTTTTGTCAGTTCCTTCTGCCTCCACTGCTGCTGCCCCTCTGCTAGCACTCGGTGCCACCTCAGGCTGGTTGTCCTCTGCTGGAGGGAGCAAGGTGACGAGCAACTGGGAGGGTGGTTGACGGGGGTGGTGGGGACAGAGGCAGGGTGGCCAGTGGTCCTGAGTGCTCAGTGGTGGCGGCATCTCGTCTCCATGGAGCCTACCCATGGTGCCCGTTTGTTCTAAGGTGGACAGCAGATTTTGCATTTATCAGAACATTTTCACTGCTGCACCGAGGGCACACACATCTTCAGTGGGACTTGGAATTCCTGGAGAATTGCCTTTGTAAAAAGCTGGCATAATTTCTTTAAATTCCATCTCTTAGTTTCCCATTTTGTTGTTTCAAACAGATATCAAGAAACCACGAATAACTATAGTAATGAAGTTTGACTGCCATTTCTTGGATGAAAGTTTTACTGCCAAGGACATTCTGGACCAAAACATTAATGAAGTTCCTTCTTCTGAAGATAAGGATGCCTTCTATGTTGCAGACCTGGGAGGCATTGTAAAGAAACATCTGATATGGTTTAAAGCTCTTACTTGAGTCACACCCTTTATTTATTTATTTTTGCGGTACGCGGGCCTTTCACTGTTGTGGCCTCTCCCATTGCGGAGCACAGGCTCTGGATGCGCAGGCTCAGCGGCCATGGCTCACGGGCCCAGCCGTTCCGCGGCATGTGGGATCTTCCCGGACCGGGGCATGAACCTGTGTCTTCTGCATCGGCAGGCGGACTCTCAACCACTGTGCCACCAGGGGAGCCCAAGTCACACCCTTTAATGCAGTCAAATGCAATAATAGCAGAACCATAGTGAAGACCATACCTGCCATTAGGAAAGGATTTGACTGTACCAGCAAGACTGAAATCCAGTTGGTGCAGAGTCTCAGGGTGCCTCCAGAGAGGATTATCTATGCAAATCCTTGTAAACAAGTGTCTCAGATTAAATATGCTGCCAATAATGGAGTCCAGATGATGACTTTTGATAGTGAAGTCGAGTTGGTGAAAGTTGCCAGGGCACATCCAAAGGCCAAGTTGGTTTTTCAGATTGCCACTGATGATTCCAAAGCAGTCTGTCACCTCAGTGTCAAATTTGGTGTCACGCTCAAAACCAGCAGGCTTCTTTTGGAATGGGCAAAAGAGCAAGATATTGATGTCATTGGTGTCAGCTACCACGTGGGACATCATTGTACTGATCCAGAGACCTTCGTGCAGACCATCTCTGATGCCCACTGTGACTTTGACATGGGAGCTGAGATTGGTTTTAACATGTTTCTGCTTGATATTGGTGGTGGCTTTCCAGGATCTGAGGATGTAAATCTTAAATTTGAAGAGACCACCAGTGTAATCAACCCAGTGTTGTGCAAGTATTTTCCATCAGATTCTGGAGTGAGAATCATACCTGAGCCAGGAAGATACTGTGTTGTCTCAGTTTTCACTCTAGCAGTTAATATCATTGCCAAAAACTCATCTTAAAGGAACAGACAGGCTCTGATGATGAAGATGAGTCGAGTGAACAGACATTTATGTATTATGTGAATGATGGAGTATATGCATCATTCAACTGCATCCTCTATGATCATGAACATGTGAAGCCTCTTCTGCAGAAGAGACCCAAACCAGATGAGAAGTATTATTCATTCAGCATCTGGGGACCAACCTGTGATGGCCTGGATTGCATTGTTGAGCACTGTAACTTACTTGAGATGCATGAGGGCGATTAGATGCTGTTTGAAAACATGGGTGTTTACACTCTGCTCTGTCACTGCTGTCACTGCTGCTTCTACTTTCAATGGATTCCAGAGACCAACCATCTACTATGTGATGTCAGGGCCACCATGGCAACTGATGCAGAAAATCCAGAACCATGACTTCCCACCCGGAGTAGAGGAGCTGGATGTTGGCACTCTGCCTGTGTCCTGTGCTTGAGAGAGTGGGATGAAACGGCACCCAGCAGCCTGTGCTTCAGCTTGTATTAATGTGTAGATACAATTCTTGTAGCTGTTAACTGTGAGTTTAGCTTGATTTAAGGGTTTGCGGGGGGGACCATTTAACTTAACTACTGCTAGTTTTGAGATGTCTATGTGAGTAGTGTTGGCACAGGTGCAATGTGGAAGACTAGGTGATGGGGTCACACTTAACTGTGTTCCTATGGAAACTATTTGAATATTTGTTTTATATAGATTTTTATTCACTTTTCAAACATGCTACTAAAGCATGCCCTTCAACTGCTGAGCAAGCATTTGTATCTTGTGCATTATCAGAATGGGCCAGAAGCTTAGTGTTGTGACCTGTTTTAAAGTAAATACATAAGTAATCTTGAAATGATTTTTTTTAAAAAGTCTATTTTGTTTGATATGAGTATTGCTACTCCAGCTTTCCTTTGGTTTGCATTTGCATGGAACACCTTGTTTCATCTTCTCACTTTTGGTCTGTATGTGTCCCTAGATCTGAAGTAGGTCTCTTGTAGACAACATTTATATGAGTCTTGTTTTTGTATCCATTCATCCAGTCTATGTATTTGGGTTAAAGCATTTAATCCATTTACATTTAAGGTAATTATCAATATGTATGTTCCTACTGACAGTTTCTTAATTGTCTTGGATTTGTTTTTGCAGGTATTTTTTTCTTCCCTTCCTCTTTTGTTCTCTTATTTGTGATTTAATAACTATCTTTCTTGTTGTGTTTGGGTTACTTGTGTGTGTGTGTGTGTGTGTGTGTGTTTCTATTGTAGTTTTTTGATTTGCTGTTCCCATGAGGTTTTGATATAGCAGTCTATATATGTAAAGGTTGTTTTAAGTTGCATGCCTCTTCCCCACCTAGAGAAGTTCCTTTAGCATTTGTTGTAAAGCTGCTTTGGCGGTGCTGAATTCTTTTAGCTTTTTCTTGTCTGTAAAGTTTTTGATTTCTCTGTCGAATCTGAGCAAGAGCCTTGCCTGGTAAAGTATTCTTGGTTGTAGGTTTTTCCCTTTCATCTCTTTACATATATTGTGTCACTCCCTTCTGTCCCACAGAATTTCTGCAGAAAAATCAGCTGATAATCTTATGGTGATTCTCTTGTATGTTATTTGTTGATTTTCCCTGTTGCTGTTAATATTTTACCTTTGTCTTTAATTTTTGTAGTTTGATTAATATGTGTCTCAGCATGTTCCACCTTTGGTTCAGCCTGTATGGGACTCTCTGTGCTTCCTGGACTTGAGTGAGGGTTTTCTTTTCATGTTAGGGAAGTTTTTGGTTACAATATCTTCAAATATTTTCTTAGGCCCTTTTTCTTTCTCTTTTCCTTCTGGGACTCCTATATGCAAATGTTGGTGTGTTTAATGTTATCCCAGATGTCTCTGAGACTGTCCTCATTTCTTTTCATTCTTTTTTCTTTATTCTGCACTGTGGCAGTGATTTCCACTACTCTGTCTTTCAGCTCACTTATTAATACTTCTGCCTCAGTTATTCTGCTATTGATTCCTTCTAGTGTATTTATTTTTTATTTATTTATTTATTTTTGTGGTACGCGGGCCTCTCACTGTTGTGACCTCTCCCATTGGGGAGCACAGGCTCCAGAAGCACAGGCTCAGTGGCCATGGTTCATGGGCCCAGCCACTCCACGGCATGTGGGATCTTCCTGGACCAGGGCACGAACCCGTGTCCCCTGCATTGTCAGGCAGACTCTCAACCACTGCGCCACCAGGGAAGCCCCCTACTAGTGTATTTTCCATTTCAGTTATTGTATTGTTCACCTCTGTTTGTTTCTTCTTAAACTCTTCTAGCTCCTTATTAAACATTTCTTGTGTTGTCTTCACCTGGACCTCCCTTCTTTTTCTGAGATTTTGGATCAACTTTACTATTATTACTCTGAATTATTTTTCAGGTATATTGCCTATCTCCTCTTCATTTAGTTGTTCTTGTAGGTTTTTATTTTGTTCCTTGGTTTGCATCATATTTGTCTTGCTGTCTCATTTTGTCTAACTTTCTGTGTTTGGTCTCCTTTCTGCAGGAGGCAGAATCATAGTATCTCTTACTTCTGGTGTCTGTCCCCTGGTGGCTGAGTTTTTGTCTGGGGTCTTGTACTGGCTTCCTGGTGGGAGGGCCTGGTTCCTGCTCTCTGGTAAGTATAGCTGTGTCTTGTCCCTCTGGTGGGCAGAGCCATGTCAAGTAGTGTGTTCTGAGGTAGCTGTGAGCTCAGGATGACTTTAGGCAGCCTGTCTTCTGATGGGTTGGGCTGTGTTCCTTTCTTGCTGATTGTTTGGTCTGAGGCATTCCAGTTATGGAGCCTGTAGGCTGCTGGGTGGGGCTGGATCTGGGTGCCAAAATGTGGACCTCCAGGAGATCTCACTCTGATCAATATTTTCTGGGGCCTCCAATATCGGTGTCCTTGCCCCACACTGAGCTACAGCTAGCCCCCATCTCTCCAGTAGACCCCCAAGGCACCTAGTTAGATCTAGTCTCACTTCCTGTAGAGGTGTTTCTTTGTGCTATTTCAGTGCAATTGAGGTCTTGTGTACACCCTCCAAGAGTGGTGTTTATGTTTCCCCAGCCCTGTGGAGCTCCTGCACTCAGGTCCTGTTGGCCTTCAAAGCCAAATGCTCTGGGGGGTTCTTCCCCAATGCCTGACACCCAGGCTGTCTTCAAGGGCTATATTTATGTGGGAAGGTCCCTGTGTAACTCATGTGGGTTTAATATTTTTGGTGAAAGGGGTGTTTTTAGTATGGATGTCTGCTACCTCTTTCTTCAGTGTATGCTGGCCTTTATCCCCTTGATAGGAGGTGTGACTGATGTTGTGGTTACCTGAGCCTGCAATGAATTTTGAGTGGGGTCTCCCCTTTGCTCTGTGGTTGTTACTGTTGGGGGTGGGGTCTGCTCCCTAGTTTTTGGAGTAAAGGCCCCCAGATCTGTTTCTGAGTTGTGTTTCTTATCTACAGTGTGAAGTAGGCAGGATTGGAGCACTTCCCCTGGCAAAGAAGCCACTGAGCTTTCCTCCTCTGGAGGTGTTCACCTGTATGTGTACTCTGCTGTGTCACTTTTCACCCATCATGCTGGCTCACAAATTACACTGTTGGGATTTCCTTGGTGGTCCAGTGGTTAAAACTTCATACTTCCATGGCACGGGACGTGGGTTCATTCCCTGGTGAGGGAACTAAGATCCCACATGGCACTCGGCATGGCCAAAAAAAACAAACAAAAAAATTACACTGTTGTTGGAACTGCTCTCAGTTCCACCTTAACTGTGAGTATGCCAGCAATTGACACTGGTGTCTCTCAAGCCCTGTTTTCACCAGGCCACTGGCACAGATCCACCAAGGTCAGGTCCAAGGACTGCAGCAATCGTATACCTGGACCCACTGTGGGAGGTTTGGAGGCAGCTCAGATTCTGGCTTCGTCCAATCCCCCTGTGTATGTGCTCAGAAAGCGAAAGGTGCTAAAGCCAGACCTGTCTCAGCTGAGGGAGCACTCTTCAGTTTGTTTGTCCTGCAGGCACTGAGTTTACAAAGCCAGCAGTGGTAGTGTAAATCCGTGGTTTCCACAGCTATGAGGAGAGATTTTAACTTTTTTTTCCTTAGTTGCATATCCCCTGGGGCTCTGCTGTAGTTTCATCCCCAACTCTACATGTGGGCCTCCACCAGCTTCTGCTCCCAAGGCTGCCCTGGAGCACACACGTTCCAGCAACCAGCCCTCATCCACACCAGAAGACACACGTCTCGGGCTGGGGTGCACAAGGCTGTGGCATGGACCATCCATATAGGTCTTACTCTGTCCTGCCTGCCACAGACCTGGTGCTGCACTCTTCTGTCCCAGCTCATCTCCTTGCTGGTGAGGGTGCTTCCCTAGTTGTGGGAACCTCTCCTCTCCTTCAGCTTTCCCCCAGAGGTTCAGGTCTCTCCCATTTCTTCTTTTCCTTTTTTCTTTCTTTTGTCCTACCCAGTTGCGTTGGGATTTATCTTGTCCTTTTTGGTGTCCAAAGTCCTCTGTTAGTGTTCACCAGGCTTATGAGAGAGAATTGTATCATTTGTAGATATATTATTGATGTACTTATGGGGAGAGGTGAACTCCATGTCCTCCTATTCTGCCATCTTGATGTCATTTACTTTTATCAATCAAAATTTCCTTTCCTATTTTTTGTCATTTTCTCCTAAAACTGCTGGTAAAAGAAACCTTTATGACATTAATTTTTAATATTTTATTGAAGTGTAATTGACATAGCAAAATGATCATTAGTTGTATAATTTGCTATGAATGTCTACATTTGTGTATGTATGTCAGTGACCACAATCAAAATTATGAATATATTAACCATCCATAAAAGTTCTACTTTCTGTCACAATTTTTAGTTTGCCTTTTCTATATATTTATATAATTGGAATTACATTGTATGTGTTCTTTTATTGTCTGGATTTTCATCAGCATAATTATTTTTACTTACATTCATGTTGTTCTCTTTATCAGTAGTCATTATTTTTTTTTTGCTTAATATCATCCCACTGCATAGATATTTCACAAATTGTTTATACATATAGCTGTCAATGACCATTTGGGACATTTCCAGCTTTAATGATTACAAATAAAGCTTCTCTGGATATTCATGCACATGTTCTTGTACAGCTATATGATTTATTTTCTCTTTAGTAGATAGGTGAAGTAGATATAAGTTAACTTTTTAAGAAACTGACAATTTTCCATAGCCATTGTACCATCTTTCTTTCTCTTTCCCTTTCTTTCCTTCTTTCTTTCTTTTTCTTTTTCTCCCCTTCCTTCATTCCTTCCTTTCTTCCTTCCTTCCCCCCACTTTTTTTTTCTCTTCCTTCCCCTCTCTCTCTCTTTCTGTCTCTATGGTGATTATTGACTCAGCTTAACTTTTTAGCCTTACTACTTTGTCCTATTTCCATATTAGTAATGAAAGCTTTATCTTATAAATAATATTTTGTTTTTCTATGATGGTGTGCTGTTTTATAGCATCTGGTCCTTATGTGAGTAAATGAGTGCCTGTGTGTTTTCAAGGGATAGCCTAACTTCTCAAATTCCAAAAATATGTACATTTATTACTTACAAATATTATTCTACTTACTTATTCTTTCATTTATCTGGTGTTCACTTTCTATTAGTTTATTTTGATCATTCTCTTGATTTCTTTGGACTATATCAGTTTTATAAATTTTATTGTATGCTCATACTCCATAATGAAGGATTGAGTCATTAAAACAAGAAAAAGGTAAGTTTATAGCACTTTTATCTTCCTTTCCAGGCAATTATAAGATCTCTCAAAAAACAAGAGTTAAAAATATACAGGTTAAAGTAGAAGCAATGTTAAATGCTTAACTCTGAAATAGGTAAAAGAAAGGTATTTACTATCTGGAGAAATAAAGTTGAAAATTGCACAAACCAGAAGGATTACATAAAGGGATAATTAAGTAACAAAGAGAAACAGCATCTACTTCCAAACTCTATCAAGGATTTTATCATTATTTACATGTGTTTCAATAGACCTAATAGTATCAATAGAATTAGAATTCTAGGAAACATGAACCGATTGATTGACAGCAATTAATTTTCATTAGTAGTCTTATAAAAACGCTGAAAATATGGTTTTGGTATAACAGTGTCCTGAAAATAACTCCTATACTGTTATGCTGCTGAGGTTAATAACCATTAACACAATGGTCCTACTCCTAGTTATCCAGGATGTTTGATTGTGAACGTTTCCAAAAAGAAACACTCCACAACTACTCATCACAAACAACACAAAAGAAAATATATGTGACTTTATAATTTAAAAGTTTTCACAGTTGGATTTTTGTTGACTAGTTAGAGGCAAAGATAATTGTCAAGAAGAAAATTCTTCTATTAAAATACAAATATTGCTGTGTAACTAACCACCTGAAAGTTGGTAGCATAAGAAAGTAAGTGTTGTATTATGCTCCCAGATTTTGTGCATCAAAAATTTCGGTAAGGAGTTGAGGAAGATGACGGAAGAGTAAGACACAGAGATCACCTTCCTCCTCACAGATACATCAGAAATACATCTACACGTGGAACTGCTCCTATAGAACACCTACTGAACGCTGGCAGAATACCTCAGACCTCCCAAAAGGCAAGAAACTCCCCACCTACCTGGGTAGGGCAAAATAAAAAAGAAAAAACAAAGACAAAAGAATAGGGACAGGAACTGCACCAGTGGGAGGGAGCTGTGAAGGAGGAAAGGTTTCTACACACTAGGAAGCCCCTTCGCGGGCGGAGATGGCAAGTGGCAGAGGGGGGAAGCTTTGGAGCTGCGAAGGAGAGCGCAGCAACAGGGGTGCAGAGGGCAAAACAGAGAGATTCCCGCACAGAGGTTCGGTGCCGACCGGCACTCACCAGCCCGAGAGGCTTCTCTGCTCACCCGCCAGGGTAGGCGGGGGCTGGGAGCTGAGGCTCGGGCTTCGGTCGGATCCCAGGGAGAGGTCTGGGGTTGGTGGCGTGAACACAGCCTGAAGGGGTTAGTGCACCACGGCTAGCCGAGAGGGAGTCCGGGAAAAAGTCTGGACCTGCCGAAGAGGCAAGAGACGTTTTCTTCCCTCTTTGTTTCCTGGTGCGCAAGGAGAGGGGATTAAGAGCACTGCTTAATGGAGCTCCAGAGACAGGCGTGAGCCGAGGCTAACAGCATGGACCCCAGAGACGGGCGTGAGACGCTAAGGCTGCTGCTGCCACCACTAAGAAGACTGTGTGCAAGCCCAGGTCACACTCCACACCTCCCCTCCCGGGAGCCTGTGCAGCCCGCCACTGCCAGGGTCCCGGGATCCAGGAACAACTTCCCCTGGAGAACGCAGCGCGCGCCTCAGGCTGGTGCAACGTCACGCTGGCCTCTGACGCCACAGGCTCGCCCCGCACTCCATGCCCCTCCCTCCCCCCGGCCGGAGTGAGCAAGAGTCCCCGAATCAGCGGCTTCTTTAACCCTGTCCTGTCTGAGCGAAGAACAGACGCCCTCCAGCGACCTACACGCAGAGGCGGGGTCAAATCCAAAGCTGAACCCCCGGAGCTGTGCAAACAAAGAAGTGAAAGGGAAATCTCTTCCAGCAGCCTCAGAAGCAGCAGATTAAAGCTCTACAATCAACTTGATGTACCCTGCATCTGTGGAATACATGAATAGACAACGAATCATCCCAAACTGAGGAGGTGGACTTTGAGAGCAAGATTTATGATTGTTTCCCCTTTTCCTCTTTTTGTGGGTGTGTATGTGTATGCTTCTGTATGAGATTTTGTCTGTATAGCTTTGCTTCCACCATTTGTCCTAGGATTTTATCTGTCCGTTTTTTTTTTCTTTAATTTGTTTTTCTTAATGATTATTTTTTTATTTTAATAACTTTATCTTACTTTACTTGATTTTACTTTATCTTCTTTCTTTCTTTCTTGTTTTCCTTCCTTCCTTCCTCCTTCCCTTCTTTCTTTCTTTCTTTCTTTCTTTCTTTCTTTCTTTCTTTCTTTCTTTCTTACCACTTCTACTAATTCTTTCTTTCTACTATTTCTCCCTTTTATTCTGAGCCGTGTGGATGAAAGGCTCTTGGTACTCCAGCCAGGAGTCAGGGCTGTGCCACTGAGGTGGGAGAGCCAACTTCAGGACACTGGTCCACAAGAGACCTCCCAGTTCCACATAATATCAAATGGTGAAAATCTCCCAGAGATCTCCATCTCAACACCAGCACCCAGCTTCACTCAACGAACAGCAAGCTACAGTGCTGGACAGCCTATGCCAAACAACTAGCAACACAGGAACACAACCCCACCTATTAGCAGAGAAGCTGCCTAAAATAATAATAAGTCCACAGACACTCCAAAACACACCACCAGACGTGGACCTGCCCACCAGAAAGACAAGATCCAGCCTCAACCACCAGAACACAGGCACTAGTCCCCTCCACCAGGAAGCCCACACAACCCACTGAACCAACCTTAGCCACTGGGGACAGACACCAAAAACAACAGGAACTACAAACCTGCAGCCTGCAAAAAGGAGACTCCAAACTCAGTAAGATAAGCAAAATGAGAAGACAGAAAAACACACAGCAGATGAAGGAGCAAGATAAAAACCCACCAGACCTAACAAAAAGCAAGATAAAAGCACACCATACCTAACAAATGAAGAGGAAATAGGAAAAAGGAATTCAGAATAATGATAGTAATAATAATAGTAAAGTAACAAAAAAAAAGATAGTAATAATGATAGTAAAGATGATCCAAAATCTTGGAAATAGAGTAGACAAATTGCAAGAAACATTTAACAAGGACCTAGAAGAACTAAAGATGAAACAAACAATGATGAACAACACAATAAATGAAATTAAAAATACTCTAGATGGGATCAATAGCAGAATAACTGAGGCAGAAGAACGGATAAGTGACCTGGAAGATAAAATAGTGGAAATAACTACTGCAGAGCAGAATAAAGAAAAAAGAATGAAAAGAACTGAGGACAGTCTCAGAGACCTCTGAGACAACATTAAACGCACCAACATTTGAATTATAGGTGTCCCAGAAGAAGAAGAGAAAAAGAAAGAGACTGAGAAAATATTTGAAGAGATTATAGTTGAAAACTTCCCTAATATGGGAAAGGAAATAGTTAATCAAGTCCAAGAAGCACAGAGTCCCATACATGATAAATCCAAGGAGAAATATGCCAAGACACATATTAATCAAACTGTCAAAAATTAAATACAAAGAAAACATATTAAAAGCAGTAAGGGAAAAACTACAAATAACACACAAGGGAATCCCCATAATGTTAACAGCTGATCTTTCAGCAGAAACTCTTCAAGGAAGAAGGGACTGGCAGGACATATTTAAAGTGATGAAGGAGAAACACCTGCAACCAAGATTACTCTACCCAGCAAGGATCTCATTCAGATTTTATGGAGAAATTAAAACCTTTACAGACAAGCAAAAGCTGAGAGATTTCAGCACCACCAAACCAGCTTTACAACAAATGCTAAAGGAACTTCTCTAGACAAGAAACACAAGAGAAGGAAAAGATCTATAATAACGAACCCAAAACAATTTAGAAAATGGGAATAGGAACATACATATCGATAATTACCTTAAATGTAAATTGACTAAATGCTCCCGCCAAAAGACACAGATTAGCTGAATGGATACAAAAACAAGACCCTTATATATGCTGTCTACAAGAGACCCACTTCAGACCTAGGGACACATACAGACTGCAAGTGAGGGGATGGAAAAAGATATTCCATGCAAATGGAAATCAAAAGAAAGCTGGAGTAGCAATTCTCATAGCAGACAAAATAGACTTTAAAATAAAGACTATTAGAAGAGACAAAGAAGGACACTGCATAATGATCAAGGGATCGATCCAAGAAGAAGATATAACAATTGTAAATATTTATGCACCCAACATAGGAGCACCTCAATACATAAGGCAAATACTAACAGCCATAAAGGGGAAAATTAACAGTAACACAATCAGAGTAGGGGACATTAACACCCCACTTTCACCGATGGACAGATCATCCAAAATGAAAATAAGTAAGGAAACACAAGCTTTAAGTGATACATTAAACAAGATGGACTTAATTGATATTTATAGACATTCCATCTGAAAACAACAGAATACACATTTTTCTCAAGTGCTCATGGAAAGTTATTCAGGATAGACCATATCTTGGGTCACAAATCAAGCCTTGGTAAATCTAAGAAAATTGAAATTGTATCAAGTATTTTTTCCAACAACAATGTTATGAGACTAGATATCAATTACAGGAAAAGATCGGTAAAAAATACAAAAACATGGAGTCTAAACAATATACTACTTAATAACCAAGTGATAACTGAAGAAATCAAAGAGGAACTCAAAAAATACCTAGAAACAATGACAATGGAGCCACGACGACCTAAAACCTATGGGATTCAGCAAAAGCAGTTCTAAGAGGGAAGTTTATAGCAATATAGTCCTACCTTAAGAAACAGGAAACATCTCACATAAACAACCTAACCTTGCACCTAAAAAATTAGCAAAAGAAGAACAAAAAAACACAAAGTTAGCAGAAGGAAAGAAATCATAAAGATCAGATCAGAAATAAATGAAAAAGAAATGAAGGAAATGAGAGCAAAGATCAATAAAACTAAAAGCTGGTTCTTTGAGAGGATAAATAAAATTGATAACCCATTAGCCAGACTTATCAAGAAAAAAAGGGAGATGACTCAAATAACTAGAATTAGAAATGAAGAAGGAGAAGTAACAGCTGTCACTGCAGAACTACAAAGGATCATGAGAGATTACTACAAGCAACTCTATGCCAATAAAATTGACAACCTGGAAGAAAAGGACAAATTCTTAGAAATGCACAACCTGCCAAGACTGAACCAGGAAAAAGTAGAAAATATGAACAGACCAATCACAAGCACTGAAATAGAAACTGGGATTAAAAATCTTCCAACAAACAAAAGCCCAGGACCAGATGCCTTCATAAGCGAATTCTATCAAACATTTAGAGAAGAGCTAACACTTATCCTTCTCAAACTCTTCCAAATATAGCAGAGGAAGGGACACTCCCAATCTCATTCTATGAGGCCACCATCACCCTAATACCAAAATCAGACAATGAAGTCACAAGGAAAGAAAACTACAGGCCAATATCACTGATGAACATAGATGCAAAAATCCGGAACAAAATACTAGCAAACAAATCCAAAAACACATTAAGAGGATCATACACCATGATCAAGTAGGATTTATTCCAGGAATGCAAGGATTCTTCAATATACACAAATCAATCAACATGATACAACATATTAACAAATTGAAGGAGAAAAACCATATGATCATCTCAATAGATGCAGAGAATGCTTTCGACAAAATTCAACACCAATTTATGATAAAAACTCTGCAGAAAGTAGGCACAGAGGGAACTTTCCTCAACATAATAAAGGCCATATATGACAAACTCACAGCCAACATTGCCCTCAATGTTGTAAAACTGAAGCCATTTCCACTAAGATCAGGAACAAGACAAGGTTGCCCACTCTCACCACTCTTATTCAACATAGTTTTGGAAGTTTTATTCACAGCAATCAGAGAAGAAAAGGAAATAAAAGGAATCCAAATCAAAAAAGAAGAAGTAAGGCTGTCATTGTTTGCAGATGACATGATACTATACATAGAGAATCCTAAAGATGCTACCAGAATACTAGTAGAGCTAATCAATGAATTTGGTAAAGTAGCAGGATACAAAATTAATGCACAGAAATCTCTGGTATTTTTATACACTAATGATGAAATATCAGAAAGTGAAATTAAGAAATCACTCACACTTACCATTGCAACAAAAAGTATAAAATATTTAGGAATAAACCCACCTAAGGAAACAAAAGACCTGTATGCAGAAAATTATAAGACACTGATGACAGAAATTAAAGGTGATACAAATAGATGGAGAGATATACCATGTTCTTGGATTGGAATCAACATTATGAAAATGACTCTACTATCCAAAGCAATCTACAGATTCAATGCAATCTGTATCAAACTACCACTGGCAGTTTTCACAGAATTAGAACAAAAAATTTCACAATTTGTATGGAAACACAAAAGACCCCGAATAGCCAAAGCAATCTTGAGAATGAAAAATGTAGCTGGAGGAATCAGGCTCGCTGACTTCAGACTATACTACAAAGCTACAGTAATCAAGACATTATGGTACTGACACTAAAACAGAAATATAGGTCAATGGAACAGGATAGAAAGCCCAGAGATAAACCAATGCACATATGGTCACCTTAACTTTCATAAAGGTGGTAAGAATATACAGTGGAGAAAAGACAGCCTCTTCAATAGGTAGTGCTGGGAAAACTGGACAGGTACATGTAAAAGTATGAACTTAGAACACTCCCTAACACCATACACAAAAATAAACTCAAAATGGGTTAAAGACCTAAATGTAAGGCCAGACACTAACAAACTCTTAGAGGAAAACTTAGGCAGAACACTCTGTGACATAAATCACAGCAAGATCCTTTATGACCCACCTCCTAGAGAAGTGGAAATAAAAACAAAAATAAACAAATGGGACCTAATGAAACTTCAAAGCTTTTGCACAGCAAAGGAAACCATAAACAAGACCAAAAGACAGCCGTCATAATGGGAGAATATATTTGCAAATGAAACAACTGACAAAGGATTAATCTCCAAGTTTTACAAGCAGCTCATGCAGCTCAATAACAAAAAAACAAACAACCCAATCCAAAAATGGGCAGAAGACCCAAACAGACATTTCTCCAAAGAAGATACACAGATTGCCAACAAACACATGAAAGAATGCTCAACATCATTAATCATTAGAGAAATGCAAATCAAAACTACAATGAGATATCATCTCACACCGGTCAGAATGGCCATTATCAAAAAATCGAGAAACAAGGCTTCCCTGGTGGCACAGTGGTTGAGAATCCGCCTGCCAATGCAGGGAACACGGGTTCGTGCCCCGGTCTGGGAAGATCTCACATGCCGTGGAGCAGCTGGGCCCGTGAGCCATGGCCGCTGAGCCTGCGCGTCCAGAGCCTGTGCTCTGCAACGGGAGAGGCCACAACAGTGAGAGGCCCACATACTGAAAAAAAAAAAATCTAGAAACAATAAATTCTGGAGAGAGTGTGGAGAAAAGGGAACACTCTTGCACTGTTGGTGGGAATGTAAATTGATACAGCCACTATGAAGAACATTATGAAGGTTCCTTAAAAAACTACAAATAGAACTACCATATGACCCAGCAATCCCACTACTGGGCATATACCCTGAGAAAACCATAATTAAAAAAGAGTCATGTACCAAAATATTCATTGCAGCTCCAGTTACAATAGCCAGGACACGGGAGCAACCTAAGTGTTCATCATCGGAAGAATCGATAAAGAAGATGTGGCACATATATACAGTGGAATATTACTCAGCCATAAAAAGAAATGACATTGTGATATTTGTAGTGAGGTGGATGGACCTAGAGTCTGTCATACAGAGTGAAGTAGGTCAGAAAGAGAAAAAAACAAATACCATATGCTAACACATATATATGTAACCTAAGCAAAAAAAAAAGTCATGAAGAACGTAGGGGCAAGACGGGAATAAAGACACAGACCTACTAGAGAATGGACTTGAGAATATGGGGAGGGGGAAGGGTAAGCTGTGACAAAGTGAGAGAGAGGCATGGACATATATACACTACCAAACGTAAAAGAGATAGCTAGTGGGAAGCAGCTGCATATCACAGGGTGTAGCGGAATAACTGAGGGCATGGAAAGGAGACGTGACCCATGAGTCCCCCCCTCGGCAAACCGAGGGCTGGCGAATAAGCCAGGACTGCAGGTAGCCCTGGATACTTTGGGCACTGTTCCATGAAATGACCTCAGTATAATCAGAACACAAGGAAACGTCCTTGTGCTACTTTAGTATAATCAGAATGATGGGAACACAAGGAGATGTCCTTGTGCTGCTTATGAGCTCAAGGACGAAGCACTGACATGTCTTCAAGAAAGCCCATTGTTGTTTGTATAATCAATAAAAGCATATGTTGCTGCTTTGGCATTTCTGAAATGTTAAGAAAACAAGTCTTAAGATGTAAACATAGATAATGCTTAAATAAAAGTCACCACAGCAAGACAGACGGTGCTGTATTGCCTGAGCAAGCAGCAGCCCTCTACTGCTGTGCTTCTGCACAATTCATCTCATGTGATGAGGTTACTTTCGGCCCTGTCATAAGAAAACTACAACACAGGGAGATCAGCTAGGTGGTTTGTGACCACCTAGAGGGGTGGGATAGGGAGGGTGGGAGGGAGGGAGATGCAAGAGATATGGGAACATATGTATTTGTATAACTGATTCACTTTGTTATAAAGCAGAAACTAACACACCATTGTAAAGCAGCGATACTCCAATAAAGATGTTAAAAAAAATGGAAAAAAAAATTTTGATAAGGTACACTGAAGATATCTTTTCCTTTTTCCATATATGAGACTTTAGCTGGTAAGACTTGAATGAGTGGAGGTACTTTAACAAGCTAGGGGGTTGCATTGTCTAGAGGCACCTTTACTCACATATATGTTGCCTGGATTGTGATGCTTCTAAGACTGGGATTAAATGGTACTTTCAAATGGAATTCTATATTCAAGTTTCATATTTGGTCTGGCTTCACAAGTGATACCTGGGTTCCAGTGGGAGTATCCCAAGAGGCAGGAACCAAAGAGCATTTGTTCTAATATAGCAATGCATGACCATTCCTGACTTAGGTTCAGAATTTACCTATCAAGTCTTCTGCCCTATTCTGTTAGTTACAAGTGAGTTACTAAGTCCAATTCATACTTAAGAGGCTTGAAAAAAGTAGACTTCACTTCTTGAAATGCAAAAGAGCATGTGGGATAGGGGATGCCATTGTGTCCATCTTTGCAAAGTAAAACCTCCCACAATATTCCAGAAATATTTGACTGCTTAAAGTCATATGTCTTTCAGAAGTAAGTTAAAGAAGGACTTATTATATTCCCATAATATCTGATTATGATAAGAAATTTAATGAAGGGTTACGCCCATAAGTAAAAAATAATTAATACAATTTGCCTGTGTAAGCTGTGACAAGTAGGCAAAAACCTTGATTACGTTACATTATAAAACAATAGAGCAAAAGCAATGCCTATCAAACATTTGGATGAATTCAGATTTGCTTCCAATATAAGCTAAAGACATAATAATCTGTTGTTTCAATTAATAATATAAATGTGAAACATGAATTAAACTTTAAATGTCAGTAGTAAAAAATAACATTAATAGAAACCAAAAGTCATAGAAGTAAGGAGTTATTAAATATAAACACAGAAAACAACTAGAAAATTGTTATTATGATAGATTTGAGTTACTGGTTTGAAATTAAAAAAAAAAGAGATAAAGTTTAATAAAGGAAATGTCCCCAAATAACCAATACTTACAATGAGGAAGACATATAATCATTTATAAAGAAAATTTAGTAGTTTAAAGAGATAATTTTCACAAATTTCTCTCAATAAATTTGATGATTTCATTCTAATTAATTATCTTAGTTATATAAAAATATAAATAGAAAAAATAACTCAAGGAAAACTTTAAATATCTAAAGAGACTAATAACTATATACATTAGAAAATATTCCAAAAATACTTTCAGGGATAAGTGGTATCTACATCATTGTAACTTGACTAAAGTAAGGAGAAGGAGAGCTACCAATGGCACTTACAAAGTTAGCATTATCTGAAACAATAACAAACTGGAGATAATACACAATGGTATTAAACACTTTAATTTTACTTACACATATTGATGCAAGAATTCTAAGGATGATTTACCTCATAGAAGCTTATAGTATGTTAAAAGAATGATGAATATGCCATTAAGAACTGGGTTCATTCATGATTTGTAGCACTGTTAACATTAAGATATGTGTTCATATATTTCACTTTGTTAAATTAAAAAAGAACATATATTTTGATATGTGCTGAAAACTCATTTAGATTCTCTGTTTTCACAAATGTTTCTGTATCTCTCTGGATTTTTTTCTCTTTTATCTCTTCCACTCTCTTTTAACATTATTCATAATATCAATGGGCAGTAGGATGCTTATTGTCATCAATATTTTAACATTAGTCTTAGAAAACTAAAACAATAAAATAATATATTCAAATAAGAAATATTAGAAATCTGCTAACAAAATGACAGTTGTTTTCAAATGAATTGGATTTCTTCCTAAAATATCTGAGACAATCAATTGAAAAGCCATTAGAGATAATGACACTTTATTACGATACATACTTAATATGATCAAATTAAAATGCATCTCTGCAATAACCATGTTTGAAAACATTTCTAGCAATACATTCAGTGTTCACAAAAAACTACCTAACATGTCATAACTAAAATGATAAAAGTGTTTGATATTATTGGAAAACCAATTGTTTAAATGCATAGTTAAAATAGAAGAAAAATAAGATGATATAAAGTATTATTCTACTTGATAAACTTGGGTGTTTGTACAATACCTGGGAGTAAATCACTATTCTCTAAAATTGACACATAAGCATGATCAATCTTTTATATGAGTGCTATATTCACCAAAAAATGAAAATAAAAATATAGAAGTAAAGAAATTGTTTCCTCAAATGTAGTAATGAGCAATTATACAAAGTCTAGAAATAAATCTGGAAATAATTGTAAGATGCTCATGCTCTAAAATTAAACAAACCAAAAAAATACACAGTGAAATCTATCAATTTCATAAAAGAAATAAATGAGAGATTTTCCATGAAATTAGAGGCAATTACTTAGTGTAACTTGAATGTTAACACTACACAAATGTATTATTTTAGTGAAATATCAAGCAAAATAACAAAGTTACACTTTATTTCAAATTTGGTAAAACACCATGACAGTTTGCAAATAAAGGATTAAACGTACAGTAAAAGCCATGACATTTTTGAAAACCGCTCCACTTGAAGTTTAATACACATGAAACTCTAAAATTAATATAAATATTAATTGTTAAACAACTAAAAAAGAAAGTATGATTTTTTTATTAGTGTATGCCTTGGATAATAATTTCATCAAACAGAAATATAAATTCCTTTTGACATATTTTTAAACACACTTGCAGCTTTCAAAAACAATACTTGACATTATAATTCATCAAAAATACCATGTAGAATATATTTTGCTTTGTTTTCTTATTCACAGTATTTAGAATTTACATTTTTTAATAAAAATGAACACTTTACAGTACTTTACGTCGCCATCTGTTGCCAAAAGTATTAGACTCCTTTCAGCTGTTTTCTTTGAAGGAAAAGTCTGGGGATGACATGACAGGATGACCTGAGGCAGTGCATCTCAAATTTCACCAACGTAGTATCCTTAACTCTGGAGAAAAGTAAACTTTCATTCCTGGTATATTGCCTGAAGGGGTCTTCAACAAGCACCAACTTTTTCCAGAATTTCCTATTTTGCCTAACATATTATGAGGAATCTCACCTTCTGCTACATAATATGTGTATTGGTGTAAAAATGTTTTAATTTTTTTTCATTAAATAAATGTTACCTGCTTTGCATACAAAAACTTCCAAATTTTAAGTATTAGTTAATTGGAAAAAAAGAGAAATATTTTACAGGCAAATAAGGTGATTCTCTAGGTCCTTGTAGCTTGCAAACTCTGAACTGATCAACTGTTATTCAGAACAAACATTTTTGGCTTTTGACTTGAATTGGTACAAATTGTAGTAATTAACCTTCATTCACAAAATAATAATGTGGTCTCTAGTTACAAAGTGAAATAATGATGCTTGTGGTTTATATGTTATGTACTACATGATAGTTTTATGAAAATATATAGTTCAATCAATTATGCAGATCAAATGCAACAAAAAAATCTGTAGTTTTAAGGAATTAAACTTATAATCATTCCTTCCTATCACTATCACCTTTCTCATGTATTGTCATATTTCCTCTCATTTCTACTTTATTTTCCATGTTTGGATGTTGTAGCCCATCTGCATTCCTTCACTTGGAAAGGAGACAAGAAAAATAAGATGCACAGGGCTTCCCTGGTGGCGCAGTGACTGAGAGTCCGCCTGCCGATGCAGGGGACACGGGTTCGTGCCCCGGTCTGGGAGGATCCCACATGCCGTGGAGCGCCTGGGCCCGTGAGCCTGCGCGTCCGGAGCCTGTGCTCCGCAACGGGAGAGGCCACAACAGTGAGAGGCCCGCGTACCGCAAAGAAAAACAAAAACAAAAGATGCACACACACTATAAAATATCACTCATCAGTTAGAAGCAACAAATTAGTTGTACACATAAACAATCTTATAAACACACTGCTGAAATGAACTTACTTCCAAAATAGAAAGAGACTCACAGACATAGAAAACAAACTTTTGGTTACCAAAGGGAAAAGGGGGATGGGGAGAGGGATAAATTAGGAGGCTGGGATTAACATATACACACTACTGTGTATAAAATAGATATCAAACAAGCACCTACTGTATAGCAAAGGGAAATTATGTAATAACCTATGGGGAAAAGAATCGGAAATAGAAAATATGTATAACTGAATCACTGTGCTGTACAGCTGAAACTTACAGGATATTGTAAGTCAACTATGCTTCAATTAAAAAAAATATTTTAAAAATACTGCTGAGTAAAAAACGTAACAGACAGAATTAGATCTATAAACAAGCACTATCTATGTAATGGAAAATGGGTACTTTCAGAACCATCTTTATTTCACAAGATCAATTTCAAACTAAAAATACACATATTTTCTTCATATTAGATTATATAATTTATAAAATCTCTCAAGTAAAGTGATCCTTTTGTTGCACTTCTGTCCAGCTTTGGTTATCATCCTACCTCTTTTATGTTTGAGGAGTTGTATTCTTCACAGTACTCTTGAAATTCATTATCACCATTCCCTTATTTTGCATTTTATTAGTTATGATAATGATAAACTATTGCAAAAAATAGAGTTAAATTTGTAGCAGATCTACAAAGAGAATCTATTCTTACTCACAGTTCAGAGAAGTGCTTTTGGATAGCAAGGGCTTCATTCTACGCATGGCGATTCAGGGATCTAGTCTCCTTGCATCCTTTTCACCTATGCTCCACTAGGGCTATTATAAAATTTTACTGTTGCCCTAGAATTACCTGGAGGGCACGTTAAAACAAAGATCGCTTTTACCCCTCACACCATTCCTACCCAAGTATTTCTTATTTACAAAGTCAGAGGTAGGCCTGGAAAATTGCTTCAAGAATGTTCTCAAATGCTGTTGATACTGCTGCACACTTTGAAAACCTGTCCTAGCATATTGTCTGTGTCTGCACACAGCTGGGGGAGGTGGAAGGAAAATGTAGAGAAAGAACAACCACTCCTTACATCCAGGCCCTGAAATAATACTTGACACTGCTATGCATAATCTGTAGGCAATAAAGGTTTCATTGTGAGATGTAAGGGAAGGCTCTGAGATAATAAGTATGTCTACCTTAAAAGGCACTTTGAGGCAGTAACTGTGTTCTCTGGAAAAAGGAGCACAAATACTGTCAGTGTTTCCCTCTGGTCACCAAACCCTGAATATTTCTTCACACAAAAGAAGAAATTCACCATCTCTTATGCAGGTTCAATTCAAGTCTTATCTTAATACAACACTTATCTCAGCCCAAAATCTATGAGTTATAATCATCTTCATCAATTTGTAGCTCTTTGTGGTCCAGCCATCTATTTTTATATGAGAAAAGAAAAAATATATATATAAGACTGAAATCATTAAACTTCACATTCGGTGCCCCCTTTGTGTTCAGTTCTCACCAAAATTGCTGACAGGTATTGAATGGCAAAAAGTTGGGAAGATGTTAAATAGAGCATGGTTCCTATAAACAATATTGACAGAAGCAAAAAAGCGCTACATAACACACCCAGCTGTAAAAGATAAGAAAGCAAGAGCTGAAGATTCAGTTCCTTACTGAGAATTCACATTTGAGCTTGTTTTGAATCCAGAACTCATTGGCATAAGAACTGGTCATCTCCCTAAAAAGAAGTACCCTAACACCACAGCAAGTCTATACTGTAATGCTTTCCCCAGTCTTATCAAAAAAACCCACAGCCATTTACTCTGGGGATTCTATACTAGGCAAAACATCATTTCCAGATATTATGAGGACTATTGTACATAAGATCTGGTTGATCTAACACTCAGAGACACAATCTGTCATTATAGCTCCTTTGTTAGAATGGGAACTTAGGGAGAACAGATAGTAAATGAGGCCTTGACTAAGGCTAGCTTTAGCCCTGCTGAGCCCACAGCCCCACCCGGTAGCCATTTCCTAAGTTACCAAGTATGTAATTGATACTGCTACCCCTGCCAGTTGAAATAACCCCTAAATTGATTCCTTGGCTTGTAGAGTAAGAGCTATCATATCAGGGAAAGCCAAATGAAATTTTGAAACTTCCTATTCCCCCCAAAAGAACCAAACATTTGCAACAGAGATTTTTATAACTTTTGAGAAATAGCTCCTGGCATGTCACTGAACTCTAGTAGAGACAGAACACCTGACCATGGAGCAACAAGTGACAGTGCATCAGGAACTTCTCATTATGAGCTATGTTCTGCTAGACTCACCAAGTTAAAAATTCAGAAGTCCAATCAGCAGTCATAATTTGAGAATGCTGTATCCTGGATTGAACTTGAACAGTCTCAAAAGGCAGAGATAAGCTTTGCATGAGTGGGTAGCCTGGACCCTAATGTCACCACTAAAGTTACACAAATAAACCCTTCACAGCTCATCTTTATTCATATGGGTGTTCCTGTAGGTTCAATTGAAGGAGAAGGAATAACTCCCAGGCTTAATATATGAATGGGTTGACTTAGTGTGTGAGCTCAGACTGAAAATGAGTGACATCAGCATTACAACCACATTCAGGGTAGCTTTGAATGACAGTGGAAAGAAAATGTTCCCATTGGGTGGAAGTGCTAACAGTGAAGTTGGACTCCTACTTTGTGTGGTAGCATAAGTGGCACAGGCATGCATGGTATGTGGAAGTGGACATCAACTGTGAAGATATTTGTATCACATTCTGATGCCCATCATAAAACAACCACCATAAAAGTAACACTGTATAACCAAGTAGATAGAATGCCTCTGTCACTTGAAGTTAGCCAAATTTCATATGCCATTTTGGGACTGGCCTGATAGGCACACAAATGGAATAATGGCTGTGTTGTGAAGGTTAATTACTACAGGCTTGGAATTACCTTGAACTGTCTCACTAAAGTTTGTGCGCAGCAATGACCCTTAGCCAAGGTTTGAAACATTCTAATTAATAGTGTTCTTTATAACCATGGATCTGAAGAGTTTCCAGCTCATTTGTTCTAGCTTATCAGCATTGCTTATTGATAACAATGAGACTGGTGATTCCCACCTGGTCTCTGTGAGACCCCGGAGAACTCTGCTGTTAAAGCTGGTTATGTAGCAGAAATATGGTCAGCACAAAATAAAAATCTCCAGCCAAGATTCCATTTCGATTTCCCTAATTCCAAGGTGTTCCATGAACACATTGGTGGTTCTTGATCCAAGAAAAAAATTGCATACATCCATGGCCCTTAGAGATGAGTTTCAGTAGGATCCTACATCTGATGTCTCTGGATCCCTGGTTATGAGACAGCCTTTGTCAGTAATGCATATACTTACTTTAATGCTGTTACTCACATACTATATGTTTTAATTGTAATAAACTATAGATTTGTAAGTATTTCATCTTGAATCTTGTGAGTCTTCTTTAACAATCAAACCCTGTTTAACACCTACTGCCAGTGCAGTGGGTGGCAGAAGTGAACGCTATGAATTGACTCAACAACATGGACTTGCACTTACTAAGACCAGTCTATCTGCCATCTCTTTGGAATGCCCAACCTGCCAGACACAGACCTATTCTGAGCCCATGATATGACACCATTCCTCAACTATAAGCTACTTGGTGGCAAAGCGACAACATCGGACCCTCACTTTTCCAGAAGAGACAGAAATTTATCCTCATAGGTACTGAACTGTATTCCAACTATGGGCTTCGCTTTCCTGACTGCGGAGCCTTGGCCTACAATACTGCGTGAGGGCTTAAGGATACCTATTCCACAGGCAGGGAATCTGTATTAAGTTTTATATTACTTCATTGCAAATTATTACAAACAGTGGATTAAAACAACATCTGTTTATTATCTCACAGTTTCTATAGATCAGAAGGCCAGTTACAGGTTAGCTGGATTCTCTGCTCAGGGTCTTAAAAATTAAGGTGTTGGTTGTATTCCTTCCTGAAACTCAGGGCCTTCTCCGAACTTATGTGGTTGTTAGCAGAATTTAATTCCTTGCAGCTGTAGGATGGTTGTCCCTGTGGCTGTCAAAAGGGGAGACTCTCAGCTCCTACAGGCTGCCTGCTATTTCCTGTCATATCCATCTTAATGCCATGCTATTTTCTTTTTCAAGGCCAACAGAAGAGCATCTTCTGCAGCTTCAAATCTAATTTATTCCAACCCTTATGTCTAAACCCTCTTTTTTTTTTTTTTCGGTATGCGGGCCTCTCACTGTTGTGGCCTCTCCCATTGGGGAGCACATGCTCTGGACGCGCAGGCTCAGCGGCCATGGCTCACGGGTCCAGCCGCTCCGCGGCATGTGGGATCTTCCCGGACCGGGGCATGAACCCACGTCCCCTGCATCGGCAGGCAGACTCTCAGCCACTGCGCCACCAGGGAAGCCCTAAACCCTCTTTTAAAAAGGCTCACTGGATTAGGTAAGGCCTACCACACACAGGGGAGTATATACTTGCCAGTTGGAGTAACTCATACGTTGATTCCTGTGGATTCAGAACTCTCATAGTGGGGAAAGCCAGATGAAACTCTGAAACCATCCCCTTTCCCCAGAAAGAACATAAAATCTCCAGAAAAGATTAATATGCCTTTTGAGAAACAGCTCATAGCATGTTACTGAATCTTAGTAGAGGTGGAATGTATGACCATGGAGCGACAAGTGACAGGTATCTGGAACTTTCCATTATAAGCTGTGTTCTTCCAGACCTATTAGGTTATGAATTCAGGAGGGCCTACAGGCAGTCATAAGATGAGAATGATGTATACCACATTATACAATGTGTACAAATCAGGGGATGGGAATCTTGGGGATCATTTTAAATTGCTGCTTACCACAGGAGACCAGACAACATTGCATGCAACCGGCTGACTTGCTTCATAGCAACATTGGTGTGAGTGTGGGCCCATAACCAAGAGATCTGCTTTTTGTACCACCAGTGTACTACTTAGAAGCAACTGGTCTTATGGAAGGCTGGAATAGCCTTCTAAGGGCAAAGGTTAAGCACCAGCTTAGAGGCAATCCTTTAATAATGTATTGCCATCCATCAGGATACAGAATATGCTTTAAGTCAGAAGATTCTGTATAGCTGTATGTCCCCAAATGGGTATGGAAACCAAGTGGTAGAAGTAGAAATGGCCCCACTTATATTATTCATAATGATGCACAAGGTTATTTAGTGCTTCCCATTCCTGCAACCCTGGGCTTTGCAGGTTTGGGTGTTTTTTCCCAAATGTGGCTCCTTCTTGCCACAGGACACAGCAAACTTCCCATTGACCATACCTGCCACCTGAACACTTTGAACTCCCGATGCATCAGGAGCATCAGTCTAGTAGAAGAGGCATCCTTACAGTAAGTGTAATTGACTACAATCAGCTGGAAGAAGAACCACCTCTGCCTAACAAGGTCATGGTAATATATATATATATATATATATATATATATATATATATAGAACCCAAGTTATCCACTGGGCACCTCCTTAGTATTCTCTTCCCAATGATTGCTGAATCATTTGTGGTAACCCCACCTGGAAAAGTTGTGATTTCCAAGGACTAATATACCAGAGGAATTTAGGTTTGGGACACATCATCAGGTAATACATTAAGACATGCAAGGAGATAGATGAAGGTGAGGGGAACTTAGGATGTATAATAGAGCAAGAGGATGAGTGCCAGTTATGAGCCTGACACCAAATGCAACAAAAAATTTGTTTTACTAATAGCTTTTCTAAGTTTCTTCTCAGGAAGAGAGGCCCAAGTATGTCATGGAAGAGCTGTTCATGGAAACTGTAGTGAACTTCAGTACAACCATGTGTCACAAGTGGTGGACTGTGCTGGTCACTAAAGTAAGCATTAAAATAAGACTTTCAGATCTTCTATTGAAGCAGTGGCCAAGATACTGCTCTTCTGGATCCTACCCCCATATTTGTGCCAAGGCCACGATTCCTGAGGGAAATTTTCCAATCAATGACTGAACAAAGTGGTGGGGTTACCAAACCAAGCTTGGGACTGCTTGCATGTGCACAATAAAGCCAATCTACTGACACCAGGTTGTGGTGAAGGAAAGTTCAGTGTTTATTGCAGGGCACCAAGCAAGGAGTCCAGACAGCTAGTGCTTAAAAAACCCAAACACCCTGAAAGCTTTCAGGGCAAGGTTTTTAAAGACAGGGTAAGGAAGGGGTGGTGTGGGGTATGTGATCAGCTCATGGACATTCTTCTGATTGGTTGGTGGTGAGGTAATCAGGAGTCAACATCATCAACCTTCTGGTTCCAAACAGTCTGGGGTTTATGTGCTTGTGGGCAGGAGATGGTTAACTTCTTCCACCTGGTGGGGGTTTCAGTATCTGCAAAACAGCTCAAAGGACATGGCTCAGAATATTATCTATAACCCTTGAGGAGGAACTAAAAGTTCTTGACTTTGTTTAATGGTTAAACTATTATTATTTTGTATTGTCTCACTATTTTCCTTTCTTTCTGCATTTTCTCACTTCTCTGATTAAATTTTTATTCTTTGACTAAAGTTTTTCTATAGACAAAGGCAGGCAGAAGATATTGGGTACAGGGCGGGAGTGTCCTGTTCTGGGAAGACCCCATAGGGTCCTGCTTGATTACAGTGGTACCATGCAGCCCTTCTTTACAAGATCTAGAACTCTTTTAACAGGTAATTTTGTCTCTAGGACACCCCATCCATCAGCCTGGCTGAAGCTTTCTTAGGAAACAGTGTTGCTGTCTGAGAATCTTCCTACCTAATCCCTCCCTCTTTCATAGCCATCAGAAAATTTGAAGTTTGAACATTCGTTGCCTACTCCAGATTGCTCTCCCTTTTCATTCACCCAGTAAGTCTTTTGCACATGTAATTTGGGTTGGCATCCACTTCTTGAAAAACAGAACTAATCCATCAGGCTTCCTCCAACAAAGTTTACTTGACTTTAAGAAAGTATAACAGACAAAGAGTGACACTGCCTGTACAGCAATAGCAGAACAAAAGGCTTAGGGATTCCAGGAGTAGCTGCTGACATTCCTGAATTGTACAGCATCTGGGACACATGCTGTCACTGGGGCAAGGCTAGGTGAGTGATGAATAACTTAATGCAGCAAAACTATCAGCTATAAAGTCTCTTCAATTTTTTAAATTTCCTTTTCAAGTAGGACCCTAAAGTATACAGTGCTGCCATATCTCATCAATTACCAGTAACTGACTAGTTACAAATTAGGCAAAATGCAATGTTGACAAAGAGGTCAGGCATTAGGTTAATACATAGTAACCTTTGCAGTTCCAGAGATACTGGTATAAATACCTAGAGTTAGGATTTAAAGGAGGATTAGAAGTCAAGTCCCCAAGCATCCTTGAGGTTGGAGAAAAGAGCTATTAACCCCTTCCTTTCAAACTTAATGCTAAATTGTCTTTATAAACACTATTTATTGAGATTTTTCTACAATTTACAAATTCCTAAATTATTTGATTGACCTCTTGGATGATCTGATTTTATAAAATTCAATAATTTTGGATGAAATATCTATATTCTTTAACCTTGATTGCTTTCCTTTTTACTTTGTTACCTTATGAAGCTGTCCTGAATTCTAAGGATAATATTTCATATCAACCCTTTTCCTATCAGAGCTATGTATCTGTTGGGGTCCCTTCTTAGTCCAATCTGAAATAAATGTTCTTCTGCTCTTCTGTAGAGCTGTCAGTATGTGGCTTCCTATCTTTATTTCAATGTGAGATATATTACATATTTTGGATCCAATATCTTCTCCATCTTTGGTTTTGTATCTCATTTTGATAAAGTAAGTTCTTAGAAACTTACTAAAATATTTGTAAGGAGTGGAGTTTGTGAGTTTTTGAATTACCAAAGTTGATAAGCAGTTAAATATTAATACTAGCTTAAAAATCTTTTCCATCAGAAATTTAAAGCATTATTTATCTGTTAACATCCACTGTTGCTGATGAGAAGTCTGATTCTTATCCTACCACTATTGTTGTTTTTTCAAAGAACAATTTAAGTCATTTTCTTTGATGCTTTAATTTTAATAACATAATATTTAGGTGTTTCTATAATATGACAAATTATTTACTTGAAAATGAACATTTAAGTAAATATGTCATTTTGTCATGATATTAGCCAGATTGCTAACTTGTTTATTTAGAGTTAACTACTATATTGCCAATAATTCCATAGAATTTAACAGTTGTTTACTGTAACAGAGATGAAAATTTAATATAAAAGAGATGGCCAACAATTCAGGGAAAATTTAAAAAGTTAAACTTTAAACATTTTCAGTCATATTAAATTAAAATCATCCCTGAATAAAAATATATACTTACAGATTCTAAATCAGAAATGAAACACATCTGGTAAAGCTTGATGCATAAAACGTTCCTTCATATAAAGCTTATCTCCAAAACACATAGGAGGATTGCTTAACCGCAATTTTACTATAGAATAAATATTCTGGAGAGAGAAGAGAAGTGAAATACTTGTTTCAAATATGAAATCAAGATGTAGAAGAAAGTAAAACTATCAGTCTAGTGCATTCAGAAACTGATTCTGATTAAATAAAACTCTATTGTTCTCCAAATTTTAAATTTTTAGTAAAACATTTATTTTCATATTAATGATAAATGCACTTTGGAAATCATGCTTGAAATTTAGAACATTATTTTGCAGTTGTCTGATATAAACAATGCTAATTGCCTTTATATGGTAATGTTAAGCCTATATTAGAGTTTTCACATTAGAGAGCTTACAGGAAGATTGACCCTGAACAATTACATTAGAGAAACTGCCATATAGATATAGCACAGGGCAGATGGTGTGTGATAATTTTCTACTTTGTAGTCAAAGACTGTGAAAAAGTTTCTAGTACTTGAGAATGATTACATCCATATTTACATCACATCTGCTAGGCATGTTTGAAAGTAATTCTACCAAATTTTTTTGAGTTTTAAGGATTTTCTAAATTGGTACACACAATTCAACCTACTGTACTTTAAGTAATCATACAGTTAGAGTAAGCAGTTTAGCTAATTGAGAAAAGAATTGGACTGAAATAAAGAGATATACATTTTACTTCTGTCATCAACATTATGTTTATTGAAAACCTTTAGACATAACCTAGTTGATACTCAAAATATATTTGTTGAATTGGTTATGAATTTAAATTAATTAAATAAAGTTCTAGGGATGTAATGTACAGCATGGTGACAATAGTTAACTACAATAGGTAGTTAACAATAATGCATATTTGAAAGTTGCTAAGAGAGTAGATCTTGAAAGTTTTCATCACAAGAAAATAAATTATAAGTATGAGATGATGGATGTTAAATTTATTTTGGTAATCTTTTCACAATATATACATATATCAAATAATTACAGTGTATACCTCAAACTAATATAATGTTATATGTCAATTATATCTCGATAAAACTGGAAAATAAAATATAATTTAAAAAATAAAATAACTTAATAATTTGTGTGGTTTATCAGACAACAGTTATATGTAACCAGTGCTTTTCTCTATTAAATTCCATAAGTATTATGAGAATAAATAAGTAGAATTTTAAAATTACTTTTACATTAAAAACATTTTTTCAGCATTTTTTTTTTAATGTAAAATATCAAGATGTAAAAGTGAAGTAGTACAGACTTATCTAAGATAGGAAGAGTAAAAATCAGCTTGGACTGAAAAAAGCAGTCCTGCCATTAATCAGGCTGGGAGGAGAAACAGATAAAACCGTGTTCAAAGTTAAGAGTGAGCACTGTTTTTCCCAAAGTCATGAAGCAATTGTAAAATGCCTTAATGGTCCTTCTTTTTGAATGATTGCTGCTTTCTTACCAATGAAGCCCCAAATCTACTTGGCTATTTTCATGCATTAGTGAGAATACCCAGTTGTTAAACTGCCATTGCCTTAGGATAGCACCAATCCTTAATTAATCTGTTCCTCCTACTCTCTCCTCAGAAACAGCCTGCTTCACTCATACCTCCCTCAGAGCACTCCAACAATAACCAGGCCTTTAAAAAGAAGCTTCCCTCCCTCCCCTTCCAGAGTGGCATTCCACATCCTCTTCAAATATGTCACGTGCTGCAAATCAGTAAATGTAAATTTGTTAAACTGAAGGCCCGATCCTGATGCTTAATTAAGCTTCATCAAAAGAGTGATGCTTGGGAATTCCCTGGTGGTCCAGTGGTTAGGACTTGGAGATTTCACTGCTGTGGCCTTGGTTCAGTCTCTGGTCAGGGAACTAAGGTCCTGTAAGCTGCGTGCTGTGGCCAAAAAAATGAAATAAAATAAAAATTTAAAAATCTGTGTATTTAAAAAAGGAGTGATTCTTTTAAGAATTCTTAAAGAAACTTAGCCAACAGAGTTAGTTTGGAAAAAAACTAAACAGCAACTCACTCTATAAGATCTTGGTTTTAGAAAACTGCCAGGAGAGAATAGTTTTTCTTATTCCATAATTTTTAAAATATATGTTGAGGTAAGTTAGGCACAGATAGACCCAGGGAGAGTGGAACTCAAAAAGCAGCTGCTATCTGGTTGCCAGAGGCTGGGTGGTAGGGTGGTGAAATTGGTGAAGGTAGTCAAATGGTACAAACTTCCAGTTATAAAATAAATAAGGCCTGAGGCTATAATGTACAGCATGGTGACTCTTGTGTATTTCAAAGTTGTTAGAGAACAGAGCTTAAAGTTCTCCTTGCAAGAAAAAATGTAACAATGTGAGGTAAATGATGTTAACTAGATTTTCTGTGGTGATCATTTCAAAATATATACAAATATTGAATCATTAAGCTGTGCACTGAAACTAATATCATTATATGTCAATTATATCTCAATTTTAAAAAGGAAATTATGACAACATTTTTTAAAGGCAGTTGTTAGACATATTATTTCAGCACAGGTGGTAATGGTATCTCCAAAGCAGGTAAGACACTTTCAGTTACGTATTTGTATTTCTATATAACAAAACCCTCAAAACTTCACAACTTAAAACAAGAAAATTTTCACCATCTCTCTTGATTTTGTGGCTTGGCTGGGCTTAGCTCTTGTTGGAAAGGGCTGTAGTCATTTGGAAGCCTGTGGAGTATATCTGGAACCGTGGCTCATCTGTGATACTGGGATACTGGAGTCGTCTGGAAAACTGGCAGAGTTAGGATCTTCTCCACACAATTACACAACTCTCCCTCTCAACATCTCATCTCTAATTGTGTGGCTGGACTTAGTACCTCAAGAGTGGATAAACAAGAGACGCCAGGTTGTCTCAATGTGGGAGAGAACTACATAAGGGCATTAGTACAGGAAACACAATTTATTGAGGGACCATCTTTGGAAATTAGCCACCATGGTCCTCCCACTGATTCCTAATAATTCACGCTACCTGCATATGCCAAGTACACTCACCTCCAAATTTTCCTTTCTTTATGCCATTAGGTTTAAAACCTTTCATCTGAGTCAGACCCTGTTGCAGATAAGACTTCTTATGTGGGGTTCCTTTTTAGAGGAAGTTCTGTAATCTAAAGAGAAGTTATGTGTCTCCTCACTCCCCACATGTATATCCAACATACAATGGTGAGATAACATAGGGAACAGAAGAACCATGATAGACACTTGTACTCAAAAGGGGAAAGGGGGCATAGAAGACTATACCAGGCACTGATCCATAACAACTCTAAATCTAGCAAGGTGCACACAGAAAAATGTTTACTATTCAGAAGGTAAGGAACCTCTATTGGTCATGCCCCAGTTCTGTGGCTCTTGGCTCCACTCTCTGAGTCATCCTTCATTTTCTATAAGAAATGGCCCGTGTTTGGAGCTGAGTAGCTCTCTCAGTTAGTTTCCTACCAAAAACTTAATGACCTAATATAATATCTATATTTTTATCTCTCACACACTCCATGGGTTAACAGACAAGCTGGAATGTTTTCATGCTCCATACGATATCATCTGGAACTATAATTATCTTGGGACTTAGTTGAGTCATCTAAGATGGCTCGCTCATATATCTGACACCTGGTTGGGGAGACCTGGGAGTGGGAGGCTCACTCTCTTTCTTTGTAGTCTTAAGGCTCCTCGTTCTCTCCATGTGGTTTTCAATTTGTTCTTTTCACTTAGTTACTTAATACAGTCTCTCAAGCAAGGTATCTGGACTTCTAATATGGTGGCTCAGTGTTCCAAGTGTGCCAAAGAACAGGTTTCCAGGATTTCTTAAGGTGTAGGTTTCAAAATTGTATAGTATCACCTTCACCACAGTCTATTGGTTCATAGAAGTTATAGGACAGTCTCAATTCATGGTGGGGAGAGACTACATAAGGGCATGAATCCTGAGAGATGTGGTTCATTGGAAAGTAGCTACCACAGGCACCCTCAGTTGCTCTCACATCCAAGTTTCAATGACTCAGACTCTGGCCAGTAATCAGACCATCATTTAAATTCAGTAAGTTTAGCAGCTTTAATCACCAATTTTTTAAAACCAGCATTCTTTATAGTCTCTTGCTAATTTTTCTTCCCACAGTAAGGATATTGTTTATAGTTTTATCACCAGATTTTCTCACTGTCCTATTATTTTGCTCAATTCCTATAGTTACTTTTATGATTATTGAATTTATTACTTCAAATTTATGTCTCTATTTATCCTCTCCAGGGATTTTGAACCTGGTGCCTTTGGTACCAAGAGCCCCTATGTTTGGACTTCAGTGTAACTGAGAACAAAATAGAATAATATTAAAAATGTGTATATCAGCATATAAGCTTTATAAGAGCTCCTTCTCTGCTGTATACAGGTGATCTAGCCCAATAGTGCCTGGCTCATTGCAGGAAATCAATAAACAATCATTAGATGAATGGTCTTATAAATGTGTGTGTGTGTGTGTGTGTGTGTGTGTATGTGTTCAGTGCACATATTTTTTGAGTCAGTGAGTCTAAAAATTTTATCAGGTTTTCAAAAAAGCCTGTAACCTAAATTACTGCTGTTAAATTTCTCTGTCTTAATATTATTATCTTAGTTCATGTTCTCTCAGCTAGGCTTTCAGACAGAGATTCAAGCGTAAGCAATTTTTAGGAGGTGATTCCAGTTATCGTTCACAGGAAAGTAGGAAACAGAGAATGCAAAAGAAAGGTGGTCAATAAAGGGTGTGTTATCAAGCCGGTTACTCCTGGGGAATAATCCTGCTGGGATCTAGGAGTAAGTGGTGAGTAGAATAATCTCATCTGGAGGTTCTGGGATCTGAAGAATTTACAAAACAGCTGTCAATCATTGTTTGAAGGTTGTTGCAGGAGCTGTGCTGTAATTATTTGTCTGGTTATTCCAGCCTGCTAAGTATGAAGGCAGAGCAGCTCTAGTCTCTATGGAAAGCACTCAGGTAGCCTGAAGAGTGCCCCATGCACTGCAATGGCAAGGCCTCAGGAAGGGACACGAACAGCTCCCACTACACAGACCAACACCAGACCAAGCTATAGAAATATTGCCCCCAACTCATTACTCTTTGCCTTAAAAACTTACAATAATTGACTGCCAAGAGTCGTCTAGCTGACTCTAGGCTTTCAGAGTTTTGCTCTAACTTAAAAAAATAATGTTGCCCATTAATTGTGACCTCAGTTTTGAAGTTTGTCCTCTTCCAGTCATTACTGGTCTTTTATTACACAGTCCTGTTGAATTAATAATAAGTACCATATGGTTAAATTTTGTTTTTATAAATACTTTAAATTTATTCTACCATTGTTGATTCTTTCCTTTTAGACTTTATTTTTTTTAAACCAAGGACAGTGTCCTATATTTTAATTGTATTGTCCCATATTGACTCACATGTGTAGACCATTTAACACCTCTTTGAAAAAAACATTCAGGAACTTTCCATTGCCTTTAGAAAAGAGTATCATCTGAATTCCTGAACCTGACATAGAAAGCATTTCACAATTCAGTAATATGTGTTACATCCCTCAAGAGTGTCATTCCATTTTCACTGTTATGTTTGTGTACAAGCTTTTCTCAATATGCGGACATAACCTTGTCTGTTTTTTCACTTGGTCCCTTTCTAGTCATGGAATTGCTCAAATGTCAAATTTTTAGGAATGCATTTCCTATCTTTCAGGACAATTTACAGCTGTCTCACTCTTCCACATTAAATAGCACTTTAACTTTGTTTATGTATCTTTGTTACTAATTAATTGGTATCATTATATACATTTCTCACCAATAAAACTTATCTTTTTGAGAGTAAGGAAAAATTTATTCATCAATGGGAGTAGAACCATGTAGAAATGAAGCTTATTAGCTTAGGAATCATGTAGCTATATGAAATTGTATCCCATTTTTACCATATTCAAAAATCTGTGTCTTTAGGTACATTACTTGGCCTCTTTAAACTTAATTATTCTTCTGTGAAATGGGTATATTAATAACCCATAGCCTCTAGCATTGTTGTTAGAATTGAATGAGCTAATTAATAAATGTGAAGTGCTTAGCAAAATGCTTGACATAGTGTATTAAATTTCAACTATTAATAATAGTAGATGCAATGTAGTAGTCCTAGTTGTAGAAGTACTGATAAAAGTAGTAGTTCTTATTTCTTTTCTAGTAGAATTTCCCTAAAAGTGTTAGTTGAGTGAATGAAAGAATAAATGAATTAAATGTGGGCAGTAGCAATTCATACTACTATTACATTTCAGCCACAATGGAACAGACAGTATCCCTTTTAATAGTGTCTCATTCTGTTGTGTAGTACATGGCAAGCTTACTACACTGAATGTCACAAGTACACTTGATCACAGAAAAAGAAATACAAACAGGACTGTGTAAGTGGCACTGGAACTATTTGCTTGTATGTGTTGGATGGATAGGCAAGGCCACCTCCTCCCCCCTCAGCAGTAAGCCCATGCTTTTGGGTTTCTTTAAACTGTCACATTTCTTTCTCTGTGAAGGGAGTTAAAGAGTGGGAGCCATTCCATGAGGAACAAGGGCTATGATGGGGAACTGACATTGGATCTTGTAATTATCTTAGCATTGCTTGTGAGTTTGTAATAGCTTGGAGGAAAAGTAACTTATCTGAATCCTTGTTATCATTCTCTAATCCAGCCTGACCACTTCAAATCTTTATGCCACACTCTCTTGTAGCTGTCAAATAAGTACAAAAAATAAATTACTTTGAGACATTTTATTTTAAAATGTATAGGAAATTTAAAAAATCAGAATTCTTAGCAATAGGTCGGCTACATAACTGGAATTGTCTGAATATGTTTTCAGTTTCTTCACAAAGGACAGTCACAAAATTATTGCATATTTGGGTCTAGAAATCTCTTTTCCTTGAAAAAATATAATCCTAAAAAATTGCTTGTGTTTAACAATAACCTTTGAACAGAACATTTTTTTATTTATCATTGTCTATATAAAGCTCTGTGTGTTTGATAGAAAGTGACGGTTTTGAAGAGGGCAGTTTAAGAGTATAGAAATTAAAAATAATGCAGACAAAGGGAAAGAATAAGACAATAGTAGTATCAAGCTAGAAATATGTCAAATAGTTTATTTTCTTGCCTAAGACTTTTTGCTACCATTTACCATATGAAACAAAGGGATTTGTCCAGAATTGAAATCTGTACAAGTGGAGGGCTGGACCTGAGGTACTTTACAAAACAGTAGTTTACAAATAGTTTCATCTCATGATTCCCTAAAATACATATGCTTCTTTCACAATGAAGAATAAATTCCCTTCCTTTGGGAGCAAAATCTAAGTTGACATTCATCTCTTTAACATCTGTTCATTCAGGAATCACTTAGTGAAAGCATAATTCACCAGGGGTGAGGCCTTCAACTTCCAAGTTTTTCTCTGTTTTCTGACTCCAACAGTTGAGTTTTCTCTTAGATTGTACATTACACTCATCCAAATGATTGCAAAGACTGGGTTTAAGGTAAACTTGGATAACATCAGCTTTATTTCCTTTAGGAAAGTCCCAGCCTTCAATACCACCTAGAAGCTTCTACTTGGTCTGAATTCTTCCGCTCAGCAACTAAGTGATACGAGCCACAGGGAGTGCATGATACCAATTTTCCATTCTGCACTGTCTCCCCGTTTGCTGAAAATTGCTTTCCGAAGATGTTGACTTTACTCTATACAGCTCTAAATAGCTTGGGCTCTGGCTCCCTCAGAAATCCCTTCTCCCTCTCTGCCACACAATGGCAACTGAAGCCAGGCAGTGTGTGCTCCTGATGAGAGTTCCCAAATTTAAGGCATATGGAGCTTTATTTAAAATGGGAAGAGCACTCCACAGGGTCATCTCTTTCTCAGGAATCCTTGTGCTGCAATAGCTTAATACAGTCTCATTATATTGACTTTCTGGGCTTCTGTTTCTTATGACCTTTAATTAAAAGGGTTACATGCAACATTGTTATTCTCTAATATTTCTGGAAGCTCCTTCCTGCTTATTTAATATTTTCACTTTTATTGTAATTTTGTATTTTTATCTTGGATGCTGTGATTTTTAACAAGTTTGATAAAGTGTACAATTAAAATATATTATTTAAATTCATCATCTTTAAAATCTTTCTAAAATCAGCATAATGGTAAGATTTAGCACATGTAAAGAATATTTTAGGACCTGTTTTGGGAAAATAATTGCAGTTGTGTTTTAGAAAAATATTATGACTGAAATGTAAAGAGAGTCATCAAAACATATCTCTGATGGCTGAATAAATTGTGGAATCTTTTGATATATGCTGAGAAACTGCATACAAATATTTTTTGGTCCTTCTGTGAACAGTATATTTTAATTAGAATATAATTATTTGAAAGAAACTAATATAATTTAATGGTGATGCAGTTTACATTTTGTTATACATACTTATTACATTTTGATATATTCTTTTAACGATCAAAATTAAGTTTAAATGAAGATAGACTTTCAGATTCAACCTTAGTTACTGAAATATTCTAAGAGCGAAAAACCAATAATAATATAATCATAACCATAATCTAACCATTACTCTTAAAGACCATTGATTTTCTTTATTATTTATAATTCAGCCTACGTACAATTAAGTTACCAAAATTCCTATAGCTTTATATTTAATTTTAAAATATGCACAATATGCTTCTTGGGCACTTTAAAACAATGCACTCTTTTGGGATAGATTTTAGTTTTCATTGAAAAGGGCTGGTATTTAGATTCAAAAGTCAAGTTTATGAAAATAATATTAAAATACATAATTTTAAGATGGCCTTATATTTAATACCCTGAATGATACAACTGCGAAAGTACTTCGGCTAATTTGAGGGCATTTGAGGAAAATAGTGAAATTTACTTATGCTTGCAAAAATTAGAGAATCTATGCAGTTATACTGAGGATATGCATTTGCTGGCTATCACCTTAATATTTTATTATACCTAAATGTTACCACACCCTGTTATGTTTGTCATCAGAAATTCACTTGGTTTTGTCTTTACCTACACATTTCTCCCGACTATCCTAAACCATAGCTTTTCTACTTTTCCATCAGGAACATTGTGTCTCCCCCTGCCCCTCCACCCTCCTTTATCTTGCTCCAGTCGCTTCTCCTATACTGAGTTTCACTCTCAACTTACTCTTTTCATCACACCATTGTTGTCAGGCAATTTCCTTGCTCAGCAATCTAGTAAGACTCCAAAATCCTTGTATTTTCTTTCACAGTAAGTCTTAAATCTTCTGTTACCCAGATTCCCAGATTTCCTTAATGATCTGGCTCTGAGTATCCGTCAGGATCACATCTGACATTATTTCTGCTAGTCCTGGTTATTCTGATCATTTCTTTCTTTGAACTCTTATTGCAGTTTAAGTTTGAATCACACTGTTAAAATAAATCATTCTTTAATATATCTAATAATTGTTCACTAATAATCTGATATCTGTCTTCTATCTAATATAAACTGTACTTATCTCCCCAACTTAATAAAACTTTGAGGACAGAAGCCATGTCTTATTCAATTCAATATTGCAAACAAAATATTCTCCACAGCATAAAATAAATCATAAAAGCATAAAGAAGAGATATACTTTCGTATGATTGAGCTAATCAGTAAAGATATCCTGGGGTTAGTAACATTAGAAAATAAATCTTGAAATTTAGATACAATGCCAACAGGTGAGAAGTTGGTTGAACCCATTTCCAGAAGTCACTGTTTTAGTCATTTTCAAGTACAGGGTGGGATAAGTGGTAAAAACAAAATGTGAAAAACTTCTATATGAGTGCAGTCCAGGGACAGCTTCACGGGTATGAAATCTGTGCAGTCACACAGGATCCTGCCTTCGGAAAAGCCCAGTGCTTGGTTTAATGCTCTGATCCTTTGCCATCTTGAAATGCTTAATAATATTTTAACACAGGGCCCTGCATTTTCAGGTTGTACTGGGCCCAGCAAATGATGTAGCTGGCCCTAGAATTAGAGCAGTGCTTCCCAAAGCTGGTATGCTCCCAGGTAAAAGGGGTCTCAAACAAATATTTTTATGGGAAACTTTGTATATTAAAAAAAATTGATGGGGCTTCCCTGGTGGTGCAGTGGTTGAGAATCTGCCTGCCAATGCAGGGGACATGGGCTCGAGCTCTGGTCTTGGAAGATCCCACATCCTGCAGAGCGACTGGGCCCATGAGCCACAGCTACTGAGCCTGCATGTCTGGAGACTGTGCTCCGCAACAAGAGAGGCCGCGATAGTGAGAGGCCCACACACCGCGATGAAGAGTGGCCCCCGCTTGCCACAACTAGAGAAATTCCTGTCACAGAAACGAAGACCCAACACAGCCATAAATAAATAAATAAATAACTTTTTTTAAAAAAATGA
The DNA here is from genome assembly GCF_059928025.1 of Delphinapterus leucas. NCBI lineage: Eukaryota > Metazoa > Chordata > Mammalia > Artiodactyla > Monodontidae > Delphinapterus > Delphinapterus leucas. The sequence continues at coordinate 38,929,159 of NC_143146.1, read as the reverse complement.
TGAACATACATATGACAAAATCAATTGGTCCATGGTAGATCTTGAGAGTAATTAATGATTTAGAATAAAGTAGTACTTTCATACCTCTGGCCTTATTGTTCAATTAGTACATGAAGATTCTTCGCAGAGCCCAGGACTCAGGCCCCATTTTGTACTATTCTGGTCCAAGAATCATCTCTTTCTGATATTTATTGTCAAATGAACTGTTCCTGGGTAATTTCATATTTCCTACCTTAAGACAAAACTAATAAATTATTAATCACATTGCCATTTTTTTGAGAATCTGCATTGAAGCGATATAGATTTCTTGCCAATACAGTCCCTAAAGCCAATTTTAATTCTTTTAATGACACTTATGATACTGTGTGGTCCATTGTGTAGTGAAAACTCACTTCCAATTACTCTCTCAATGGTTGTTGACTGTGCTTCTTTGATGAAATGCAACTCTTTACATGAGTATGTAAAGAATATGAAAGATGATTCATTTTATCCTCATTAACTTTGTTAATAGGAATTTTACAGCATAAAGGTAGAAGAACACACCTTCTGATTATGCTTTCTCTGAACTCATTAGGCTGTATTCTCTGCATTCCTAGAATGTGGCCTTGGGGAGAATGTGAAGAGCAACCCCATTTCAGTGGATGACCTCTCTTGACTCTATCTCCTCCTTTGTCTCTCTTAAGCCTGTGCAAGAGGACAAAATGTATTCCTTGCAAAAATAGGATCACAGCCACCTTAGAGGACTATCTGACATCTGGCTGGAACCTGTGAAGAGATGAAGATATTACGTGCAGGGCTGGTACCACAGGATACATGATGTATAGGGTATCTGCCACCACCCCTGCAATTCTTGGGAGCTGTACAAGACATGACACCAGGGTTGGAACATGGACAGGTTAGAGCCCATATAGGGACTCACACATGTGAGTGTTGACATCATCTTAATCTAACATGTAATACCATACCAGGTAGGCTAAAGAGAGTGATCCCTGAGCCAGGCTGCCTGGCTTGAGAGTACAGGATCACAGAGATCCCCAAAAAGATGAACAAGGCAAAGAACCCACTCAAGTCCCAGTATGGACTAAATGAACTCTAGCAAGAGGGCACTGATAGCCCAACCAGTCCCAGTTCACCTGAATTTAGAAAATGTCAAAGAAGGAATTCAAGAGGTCAGGCCTGGGTCCGAGGCCATGTTTGACCAGGCTCCCATGTTCGCCTTACTCTTCCAAGCAATTATACAAAGACTTAAGCATATCTGATTTCTTAAGATATATCTCTTATACTTACTTAAAAGATACTTCAGAGAGTCTCACTTCCAGCGATTTTGATTTATAGGCCTGGGTATGTTCTAGACTTCTTTACTTTAAAAAAAAAATTTCCAGGTGATTCTTATATTTCCTGAATTTGGGGAAGTATATTAGAATGTTGCTAAGTTATTTCTGCATAGCCTTTTTCCAGCTCCAAAGAAAACCCTTAAAATGTTGCTCAAGGAAGAGACATAAATTCTATGAACATAGAAATCTCATAGTAGCTTTGATGTCACCTCTACAAGGAAGCTTAAATGATCATGAGGCTTGAATTGAGTGTTATTCTTACATGCTCTCATAAGTCATTATGATTAGCTGGTATATTAATTTCCTCTGGCTGAATTAACAAAGTACCACAGACTTGGTGATTTGAAACATCAGAGAAATTTATTCTCTCACAGTTTGTGAGGCCAGAATTCTGAAATCAACGTGTCAGCAGGGTCAAACTCCTGGAGTCTCTGAAGGAAATTCCATTCCCTGTTTCTCTCAGCTTTTGATGGCTCTTGGCATTCCTTGGTTTGTGGCTACATCAGTCCAGTCTCTGCTTCCATATTTACATGGCCGTCTGCACTTCAGGCTGTCAGATGCCTCTTCCTACTCTTCTAATGACACTTGTTATTGGATTTAGGGCTCACCTGAATAATCCAGGATAAGCCAGCTCGTCCTCTCAAAATCTTTAACTTGATTACTTCTTTCACCATATAAGTTATTATTTACTCTTTTGTCACATAAGGTACTATTCACAGTTTCTGGGAATTAGGATATGGATTAATCATTTTTTGGTCATCCATTTAGCAATGCCACCTGCAATCATGTATGCAATCATATTTGCTATTATCACCTCAAAACCTAGTAGAGTGCATGATATATAGCAAGCATGCAAAAGTAGTTTTTGAATAAACAAAAGGTGAATTCCACAAAAACTCTTTAGCTCATTGAATTCTTAATCTTTTGTTACCAGAATGTGCATATATGTGTAAGCATATTTTTTCTAAATATGTTTCTACTAACAGTATAGTTTAAAATGGACATTCTAGTCCCTATAATTCTAGACAATATTAAAATTAATACCATGAAAATTTACTATTTAAACTGTGAAATACCTGGCAGATATAATTTAGAGGATGTACTCTCCTAACACTGCTTCTTATGTTTAATTTGGTTGAAAAGACATGATCAACTAAACCAAGCTTAAGCCAAAAAATTCATCTTGACTTTTACAAATTGCCTATAGACAAAAGGCAAGACAACCCTCCAGATTACTTTATTGCCCCTGAGAATGGGGATTAATATATTTATGGTTCCTAGTAGACCAAACAATGAACAGTATATTCATTTTTGAGGAATAAATGTACTGAGAACCTTCTTTTGTGAGGCAATGTACGTTGCCCTACAGGTAAAAAAATGAATACAAGACAAAAATTCACTTGCAAGAACATAGGATTTAAAGCTGTTACATTTAGATACTGTTTCATTATTCAAGAATTAGTAAAATGATTAAAATTTAACATAGAAGACAAAGTTTTCATGAGAGCTCAGATTCCATTGCTTCAGTTGAGAATGACTTTTTATCTTGTTTAATCTGTAAATATTTAGATACTTATATCTAAACTCCTTGTACAGAAGTTCAGATTTTAAAAATCACATTTTATAAATAATTACCCAAATGCTAATATGCAAGGATCTTAACAGTATCTTCCAAATCATAAAACTAGTTAAATACAGAGTTAGAACTAGGATCTGACTAAACTTATTATCTGAGTCTCAGACTAGTACAAATTTCCAGGATACAAAACTGTAATACCAAAAGGTATTTAATTTTTTTTTAAATTTCATGTGATTTATACTAAGATGAAACCAAGGAGAAATGTAACCTGAATACATCTTCCAAAAAGTATTTGCATTTTAAATACATTTTAAATTTAAAATTTTTACATTTTATCTGTTAAAGTGGTGTAGGTCCTCATTATCATGTGATATTTTTCTATTTGTTAATTTATTTGTATACAACTCTTTTTTTGCACAACATTCTTTATATGTTAAAGTTGTATTTTAGATTTTATAGGTTTATAAAACCAAAGGAACTCTATTTTTTTTTCTTTTGTTCTAGAGACATATAATGGTGCTAAGGAAGCCCAGGAGTTTGCAAATCAGTTAATGAAAATAATAACTTCTAAAAGTAACAGGGTTACTTTTATGTTAGAAATTTGATGCATTTCTTACTACAATAATTTTTCAATTTGCTAGAAAACTTTAGAAATAATAAAAGCAAAAATCATAAAATATGTGAAATAAGATGAATCTGCTCAATGAATAGGCATATTAACTCTGAAAAAAATTCTCTTAGAAGTTTTATGTTTAGAAAGTTCATATTTTGAAGAGTTTAGTCCTATTTTAAAAATCTTATAACTTTAATATCTTTAGTGAAACTAAATTTAATTTACTCTTAACTAAAATTCTGATAGAGGCATATAAAAGATCTGAGTAAACAGGTAATCTATTTTAAATAATCATTTTATTTCTTGACAAATTCATCAATATGTTCTATGAAATAAAGTCCTGCAAAAGCTTATAATAAAAACGTATCACTCCAAGTTTTACTTGGACATGCTAGAGGAGCCTAGTACCTACCACATATATAAAGTATACACATACAAAGTATGAAATTATTTGTATTATTATCATATTGTATTCATCTATCTCACAAAGGAATGCAAAAATTAAATGTGTAGGTTTGTATTTGCAAGCAGGACTGGCTATATAACTTGAGGGTCAAAATGAAATGCAAGCCTCCTTGCTCAAAAGTTATTAAGAATTTCAGGATGACAGGACAGAACATAAGCAATGCATTAAACCAAGACTGGAGCCCTTCTAAGCAGGAAACCTAGTGGACTTCACAGATCACAGGTTCATGATCATGAAGCTGTCCCTGTTCACAAGTGTTACATTGTCATGTACCAATTTTGCTACACATAGTATTCCAACATCAGTATTTGATGATCAATCATTCCATGTTTATTCTTTTCTGGAGATTAATATTTCATCATTTAACAATGGCCCGTTCTCATTTCAATAGAATATTTCCTGCAGATCCTATTCTGGATCCTAGACCTTTCTAGTAAATAACATTCTGATGCTACTGTGGTTCCAAGTCTAATTACTACACACACCTTAATTCTGGGAAAATTTGACCTTCCTGTCTAATGTTGCAGGTTCCTTTTTACAAGAAGTCCTCTTGTTAGCAAATGCAAGTCCATGTGCCCAATGCACTGTGAAGCCAAACAATACCAAAACGTTGGATTTTGAAGCAGAGAAAGGTTTATTGCAGGGCCATGCATGGAGACAGGTAGCTCATGCCTCAAAACACCTGAACTCGCCAATAGCTTTCAGCAAAGCAGTTCATAGGAAATGTTGGGGAGGGAGACGAGGTTAGTTGTTGTAAATTTCTTAGTGTCAGATCCTTTATTCTTGATGTCAGGGCACGGACATGTCATGTTGTTCCTGTAAACCTCCACCAAAACAAATGTTATTCTCTGTTCTGACAAGAAAGGGCAAGGTCCCAAAGCTCGACTTTCTCCCTCTAAGGTCCAGGCCCTGGCTAAGAGGAGTGGGTCCCTGTGTAGGCCAGTTACCCTGCCTGGGAGCATTCATCCAGCACCCAGTCTGGGACCTCCCACCAGTGTCCAGGCCCAGCTGAAGAGGCAGATCTCAGCTGGTGGTGCCCTCAGGGCCAGGTCCCTAGACCCTGCCCAGCCTTCATCACTGCGGGAGCCCAGCCATCCAGGACCCAGCCAGCCCTCAGGCTCCTCAGGCCTCCAAAACAGGGACCAGGTCCACTGGACGGCGACCCATGGAGTCTGCTGTCATTAGGTCATGGAGGTAGGGAAGTGGGAGAGGTTCACTGCTGCTTCAAGACGTGGGCCCTGCCAGTGTGTGGCTGTGGCAAGGGCTCTGGAGTTCTGCTGGCCACAGCTCTCAGCCTGTCCCTGGGCCCCCAGCTCATACATAGTCCTAGACCAGAGGGCCTGGAGGGCCCCAGGGAGAAGGCCATGATCTGCTTTTCACCGTCAGGACTCTCTGCCACCAGGACCACTGCGAGGCTGACTGTTGGCAGAGTGGGACCTCTATCTGTGGCACTAAAAGTTGCGTGATAAGGGCTGTATGCCTGCTCTGCCCCTATTACAATTCATCTGCGTATTTATTGAGTTCCCACTATGTTCTAGGCTAAGTAATAGGGGTGAATAAAACAGACCAAGGTCTTATCTTCAAAAATTGTATACTAGTGAGGAAGACAGACTTTAGGCAAAAAAAATATAAATATGTAATATATGGAAGTAAGAGCCTTACAAAAATTGAAAGACATTAAAAACATACGAGGGAGAATATACAGGGATCACTGAAATATTTCTTTCTTTCTTTTTAAAAAAAACTTATTTATTTTATTTATTTTTATTTTTGGTTGTGTTGGGTCTTCGTTGCTGTGTGTGGGCTTTCTCTGGTTGTGGTGAGCGAGGGCTACTCTTCATTGCAGTGCGCGGGCTTCTCATTGCGGTGGCTTCTCTTGTTGTGGAGCATGGGCTGTAGGCACGTGGGCTTCAGTAGTTATGACACGTGGGCTCAGTAGTTGTGGCTCACGGGCTCTAGAGTGCAGGCTCAGTGGTTGTGGCGTATGGGCTTAGTTGCTCTGTGGCGTAGGATCTTCCCCGGCCAGGGCTTGAACCCGTGTCCCCTGCATTGGCAGGCAGGTTCTTAACCACTGCACCACCAGGGAAGCCCATATTTATTTATTTCTAATACAAGAGATATGAATGGCTCTTTAATTATTGATATATTTCTATCAGCAAGTAAGAAAGAGAATGTTGGTGCAAAAGAGAGTATCCATCCAAGGACAAATTTCTTAAGTAGGTGAAAGGGAAAGAATCCTGTGCATAAATGGAATGTTTGACCTTAGTAGTTAGTACAGAGGCATACGTTTAGATGGAAATAAAGTGGAAAATGAGGACACAGGATCAAATAGATGGATAGTTTTTTTTTTGTTTTTTTTTTTTGCGGTACGCTGGCCTCTCACTGTTGTGGCCTCTCCCACTGCGAAGCACAGGCTCCGGACGCGCAGGCTTAGCGGCCATGGCTCACGGGCCCAGCCGCTCCACGGCATGTGGGATCTTCCCAAACCAGGGTACGAACCCGTGTCCCCTGCATCAGCAGGCGGACTCCCAACCACTGCGCCACCAGGGAAGCCCGATGGATACATTTTGTAGGGTGAAAACAAAATATATATATCAGCTTTTTATGCACTCAATACACAAAATAGACACAATTTTGAAAATTAGTACATATATAGTAAAATGGATTAAAAAGTCTTGTTACATGGTTTTAAATATATTTCTTCATTAATCTGTTCTTTATTCTTTTGTTTATCTTTGTATTTGTCAGTGCTATCCTCTAGATTTTAAGAATGTTTACCAGACAAAATGTTTGCACTTAAGATTTTAATATTTAAACCCAACCTAAAAGCAAAAGGAAGAAAGGAAGAGAGGACAGGAGGAAGGAAGAGAGAGAGACAGAGGTAGAACTAGAGCTAAAGAGAAGGGAGAGAGGGAGGGTGGAGAGAGAAGTGTGGAGGGTAGAGGGAGAGAGAGGGAAAGATGGAGGAAGGAGGGAAGGAAAGAAGGAAGGAAAGAAGGAACCAAGGAACCGAGAAAAACAGTCTTCAACTGGCTGAGGTTTTGGGATCTGGGTTTTCATCAGTTGATTCTTGGGCTGGTCATAGTGCTTACTTTTGAAATCAAAGATAATCTAAACCTGAGTTTAGTTTTCTTTTATAATAAAGTTTTATTTGTTTTATCATTGGTGTTTTAAGTTCTTTGCTTTCATTAGATTTTATTTATTTAATCTTGGTAGATTTTCCAGAAAGGATGTTTTCTTCGAATTTTGTGAGACCAGAAGTACCTAATCTACTGCTCTGTCATTGTGATATATTGATTTAATTATATTGTTATAGTGTTATAATTGGAGACTTATGTATACCTTAATAATATCTCTCTAAAATTAGGCCAATCATCTAAAAAATTTATTTCAAAGGATAACAACTGCAATGCTGCCTCTTCTCTTTGGGATTTACAATATAACTAATACATCTTCTTGGAGCACATTGGTTTCAGTTCCTATTTACCTATATCTTTGATTCCTTAATATTTTTTCTTTATTCTTTCTTATTAACATATAAACAAATACATATGCATATATTTAAATATATTAAATATATTTCACACATACTCAGATACATGTATCATCACTTACGCTCAATGAAAAAACAAAAAGACAGCAACATTTTACTGAAATTAAAATAAACATGTTATCACTGCCACAATTCTGTTATTTCAGCTGCAGTTTTCACCACCTCATAGTGACTTACTCTTAATCATGGGCTTTCATCGATTCAACTTGTTAGAATTAAACATGGTTATATTTATTTTTTCCTTGAAGATAAAAATCATCAGAAATTGGGAAGTGTGATTTCCTTCAGTCTGGCTCTTTTCTGTTTGTTTGTTTTAGCCTTATCCTGACAATATTGAAAATCTTTACTTTCTGGAAAAAGAAAGATATTTTAAAACTGTCCAAAGACATGTAAACAACTATTCTCCAATTTTGTCTTCTTTTTCTCTTTTCTTTTTTCTTGAAGAGAGAATTACATTTAAGACAGTATCAGTTTAACAGTTGTTCTTAGATATTAGTCCCTTGTTAATTATATTCATTTCAATTACTTTCTCCCATTTTATCCTTGGTATTTTAATTTCCCTATGGTGTTCTTCAAAAAAAAAATCCTGAATTCATTAGATTTTTTGTTTGTTGGCTGATTTTTTGTTGTCCATTTGCAATATGACTTTCATGGATTGGATTACAAAGATATTCTCCTAAACTTATTTCTGTCAAATTTTAATTTTATCTTTCTTAAATTCACTATTAAGCTTTTGATCCTTCTCTGCCATTTTCTAACAATTTTCATGCCTATCTTACTATCTTTTTCTCCATCACTATTCCTGACATTGTTCTTGGTGCTTTTACCATTTATGTACATTCAGCAGCTATGGCCTGTGGGTCAAATCTGGCCAATGACCTGTTTTTGTAAACAAAGTTTTATTGGAACACAGCCACACTCATTGCCTTACATATTTTGTGCTATTATGAGAGAGTTAAGTATTCACAACAAAGGGTGTATAGTCCACAAGCTTAAACTATTTATTATCTGGTCCTTTACAGAAAAACGTTTGCCAAACTATGATCTAGAGGGATTCCTGCAAATCAACAAAAGAAGACAAAATTCTCATTTAAAAAAAACAAAAACAAAAAAACTAAAGATAATGCAGAAAAACATCTATAGAAGAAAGAACCAAGAAGGTTAGCAATAATATTCAGAGAAGCTCAAAATCATTACTAAGCAGAGAATGCCACTTAAAAGAGTAGTAAGATATCACTTTCCACCTGTTAGATTAGCATAAGTCAGAAAGCCTGATAATGTCGTGTTCCAGGAATACTGGGATATGAGATCCTTTATACCCTATTAGTGTGTATGCAAACTGGCACAGCCACCCTAGGAGAGCAGTCTTTGGTACATACTAAAATTCGGATATGTATATCCTATGACCTAGTAATGCCATTACTGGATATTACTAAAAAAAAGTCTCATATAGATCATAAAGAAACATGAATGGTGATATTTACCACAGTATTTTTTGTGATATCAGGTTATTGAAGGCAATCTGAACATCTATTGCTAGATAGATTGGCTAGAAAAAAATATGGAGAATGAACATCATGGTATTCCATCCTTCAGGTAGGAGCAATAAATCCTATCTACATATAGACATGTAAGTTTTATAACCATACTGCTAAGTGGAAACAAAATTGTAAAAGAGAACAGCATCTATAATCTAATAATAGTTATAGAATTCAATATGAAGTTATGTAACAATATACATTCTACAAGAGAGTACACATTAAAGATATTTGAGTTGTGGAGGGAGTTGGAGGTAGGAAAGAAGGAAGGATGGATGGAAGATGGGAAGGAAAAAGGAAGATGAAAAAAGAAAATAGTATTCTATTTTTGAATCATGGAAGTTTTATTATTTTAGTAGCCAACAATCATCAGTTTCATACAATTAAACTTGTATTTTTCCCTAAACTCTACAGGTAACACATTTATTTATTCAAAAATTTTGATCACCAGTAGGTCTTCTCACTAAGGAAGAAAAAACTGCATCATTCATTTTGCAATGAATAAATTTTTTTTTTTAATGTATTGGGTTTCACTTGAGTGCAATAGGTTGAAATTCCCTGATCTCACACAACATCAATCTATTGCCACCTCAATGGGGTGGGAATAAATTTGACTATCACTCAAATTATAAAAATTGATCTGATTATAACTCTTCACTCAACACTCTAACTTAATGAAGTCTGAAGCATTTTCCTAAATTATATAGATTTATGGAAATTTAAATGTTATACTAGGAAAGAGTGTCTATTAAAATTTTATTTAGTGTGCCTACTTTCTTTGTTATTTGAAATTGTTGTGAATGCAATGCATGTTTCCAGCATTAAATAAGCCATGGCTGTGGAAATAGCCAAATATTAAAACCATGACCTATTTGGGCCTTACCTAAATTGTCATTTTTGTACTTAGAAGTACTACAAATTTTCTGAAGATATTATACAACTTAAGAGAGGTGAACTGACTGTTTTGTACTCTGAGAAGGTATGATTTGTCACAAACTAGGATTCAGTTCAGGTTTCTGAAAGGCACCTTGAACTAAATGAAGCTCAGTCTATGTGCTGCACATGATTAAGAGGATAAGCAGAATCATTAACTAAACTGACTAATGGACTACAGAGCTCTAAAACTCCCAAATGCCATCATGATGAAAGGAAGGTATTTACTTATTAATTTTCCTGCATAGATCTTATTTTGGTAGCAAGAGATTGGATTCATTACTTTACCCAGACTTGGTGTTATTGGTCTGGAGTAATATTGCCCTCCTTATCATATAAAAAGCCCATCATTTACATGTTCCAGGTATAATTTCAGACAACCTGTCTTATCTGTCCTTTTTCAGTAGATACAATTTCATGAAGACTTCAGATCAGTCAACACTAGATAACAAACTCTTATTTTTTCATATAGAATTCATTAAACTGCATAAGATCCCATTAGGCTGAGCAACAAATAGACGTAATCACACAAGCATGAGGGCCTTATTTACAGAATACCAAAGAGATCCACGTAACAACTTGTTCTGTTTTAAAAGATAAAATCTAGTTCTGAATAATTACATATTTTACAGCTCACATGTTTCTTTTACAGCATTTTTTTTTACACCATAAGTCTAACATAGTAAATGAAACTTTTTGAATACTGTATTATTGTTTTAAGGCAGCAAAAGAGACTCTACTCTCTCTCTTTCTCTCTCTCTCTCATATATATATATATATACACACACACACACACATACACATACACACACACATATAAAACAGCATATTAAGTCATTGATGAGTTATAAATGTAGAAGAGTACTTTTTTTTTTTTTTTTTTGGCTCCTTTAGATCTTCATTTCTATGTGCCGGCTTTCTCTAGTTGCAGTGAGCAGGGGCTACTCTTTGTTGTGGTGCAAGGGCTTCTCATTGAGGTGTCTTCTCTTTGTTGCAGAGCACGAGCTCTAGGCACATGGGTTTCAGTAGTTGTGGCACACGGGCTCTAGAGCACAGGCTCAGTAGTTGCGGCACAGGCTTAGTTGCTCCACAACATGTGGGATATTCCCGGACCAGGGCTTGAACCCATGTCCCCTGCATTGGCAGGCGGATTCTTAACCACTGCGCCACCAGGGAAGCCCCAGAAGAGTACTATTTTTTAAAGAGGATTCTGCAGGCTAGAAGGCCTTTGACACTACTGAGAGACAAGAGCTACTGGATTCTGGATGAAGTGGTTGGAGTGGTTGGAATATAAAATAAATGGATGTGAGGTAAGCATTAACAAGTCTCTAGAGACTTCATAAATAGAAAGATGTTGACCTGGTTCATAAAGTGGATAAAACCTATTGGAAATAAGTATGTAAGTATGACAAAAATGAGTTGTGGAGAGAATTTTTGTTAGTCAGTGCAGATGAGACTTAGAAAGGGCACTGGCACTGTTGCTAAGGTGAAAAAAATGTAAGCAGTGTAATGTTACAGAGAGAGAACTGAGTTAGGAGTCAGAAGTTCTAAATTTTAGTTTAATCTCCAGACTTTCTTAGCTCTGTGAACTTTGTCTATTGGCTGAAATTTATGGGATCTCAGTTTCTGCATGAGAAAATATGCAGAGTAATAACTGCCCTTACCAGATTGTTGTTATAATTAAATGACATATGTAAGATGAAGAGATTTGTAACTGAAACTACTTAGTGGTTATGAGTTTAAATGTATTCAAAATGAAGAAGCATACCACAGAACAAGAAACCTATAGCTACTTATTACAATACACAAATATACAAACATAATTATGTTTAAATTTAATACAAGAACATATGAGAATTTCATCAATATTGACAGAAAAATATCCAGTGTTACAATCAAAAAGAAAACAGCAAAATGGTACTTCTCTGGTGGTGCAGTGATTAAGAATCCACCTGCCAATGCAGGGGACACGGGTTCAATTCCTGGTCCAGGAAGATTCCACATGCTGCAGAGCAACTAATCCTGTGTGCTACAACTACTGAGCCTGTGCTCTAGAGCCTGTGTGTCACAACTACTGCACCCACATGCTGCAGCTACTGAAGCCCATGCACCTAGAGCCTGTTCTCCACAACAAGAGAAGCCACCACAATAAGAAGCCCGCATACCACAACAAAGAGTAGCCCCCACTCGCTGCAACTAGAGAAAGCCTGTGTGCTGCAATGAAGACCCAACACAGCCAAAAAAATAAATAAACAAACAAACTAATTAATTAAATAAGTCTGACTTTGTGTACTAAAAAAAACAGCAAAATTATATCTTAAAAGTGATATTTATTAATATTTAGTGAAGACAGAGAAAGTATCATCTGCATTTCTACTAGGATGACTAGGTAAAAATATTGCATTCACAAACCTTTAGGTTTTTGACAATGTCACTCTACAGGTAATAGGTGGCAACTAAATATCAAAAAGTTCCTTACGTTACTTCTTCTCTATGGTTTTATTGCTTTACCTAATGTTATACACAAATAGAACTTATTTATGGTGCTACTCATTGAGCCCAATAAAACTCATGTATTTAATGATACGCTGGGACATATCTGACATAACGTACTGAGAATATTCCCTGGTATTTAAGTATTTAACTACCTGCCTATTCCCTCAATATTCCATTGTTTTAAAATTTATTATTCATATGTAATATTAGCATGTATAGTAAATTCTAGCTACATTAAACAATGGCTTTTAATAACAAATTACTCATTTCTCATTCTAATACATTTAGTTTTATGAGCTGCCTAAATTCCATTAAACTTTGCAAGGAAGTCATAGTCCTTAAATATGTATGCTCATTTAGATTATACTTTAGTTTTATTTTTAAAGATTATTGAGTTTCAATCTCTTAAAGAATAATAAAAAATAGGACGTCTGAATTGGTCAAGAAGTAGTTAAGTTTATTCCTAAAGAATTTTCGTAGACTTAATGCCACATCTTCCCAATTTAACTCTCAACAAATAATTGGATAAACATGTGTCTGTCATTACAAATTATTTTCATACTTTCTTGAAAAATTGAAGTTAACCTTATTTTAAAGACTGGAAATTTAAAAGATGAAGTTAAGAAATATGATCATGTCATGACTCAGGGATTCAGATGAAAAGCTCTTAACTATCCAACCTCCAAAACTTCAAGCCACATGTGCTGTTTGTTTCCATTTGCCGAAAGGAAGACACATTAAAATCTTAGAAAGATGTAACACTACTAAAAGAAACATATTTCAGAAAGTAATCACAATTTATCTGCTATCATTTTTATTTTTATATTAATTAGTTAATCTATATTTCATACTCTTATTAAATCTTCCTCTATGATGGTACTTCCTCTATAATGATACTTATATTTCTAGGTTGTTTTCAATATAAAAATTCTTCAATGTTAGTATATATGGCAAAAAGTCAGAGACAAGTTTTCTCTCTTCTAGGGTTTAATTTTTTTTTTCTACTGGACTCAAGACGTAAGCCATTAAAAAAAAAACATGGTTCTAAACTATGATATATCTGTATTAGTTAATTAAATGGCAGCTACTATCAGAGCAATAGATTTTTTTTAAAGTTTGAATATATGATCATTAATTCATTACATTTATCTAAATGCTATGAACTAATACATCGTACTCCCTGAAACGATACCCATATAGCATAACACTGAAGAATAATTTGGTTTATTTATTATTTTTTAAATAGTCATTGAATACAGTGTACTGACACATTTTATTTCCCAAGCTACTTGGACATGGTGTGTTGTTTTTACATCCATCCATTGTAACCAGGAGTTATTTTCCATGAGAAACAATAACAAATTCAATTGACAAATTGTGATTGCTAGTGGAAACAACATTGTATTATTCTCTAATAATGAAACAGCTAGTATACTGTCACTAATCAAAGTCTATATTTTTTTTAAAGTAGTGTAGCATATTTGTTATAACTCAAGCTGGATAATTGTCAGAACACAAGAAAAACTGAAATTTACTTGTAATATACCCCAGAATGGCAGAGCTCTGTGTGTCTGTTGCATTCAGCAGAAAGGTCAGGCAGGCAGCAAAAGCCAATTATTTTCCTATGGTTGGGCTCATATTGATTTTTACACCTCAGGTTGTTTAGTGGGTGGTCCATGAATATCTACAGAATTCATTTTCATCTGGGTCCTTACTGTGGCAGAGCAGATATAGAAACAAACCTGTCAACCTACAATATCCCTGAATATTTCTTAAAAATGGAGAAATGTAAGTGGCTTCATTCCCAAAAGGACCCATTAGAAATCAGAGTGAGAGCTAGATAATGGAATCAAGACATGGGATTTTCAGACCATAGAAACTACTTATACTCTGTCATTGGATAAGTTCCTTTTCTTTTAAATTGTCTGGTATCCCTCTAAGTCATAAAAGATGTGTATAGCTATAACACTAAACATGTAAAAGAATCACCAAAACAGTCAACCCTGTTATAGCACAATTAAGAAAATTAACACAAAATCATAGACTACAAAAGTGAACAATTTTCTTAGAGATCATCTATGCTGTCCAAATCTCCCACTCCAATTTCATAGACTTGTTATAAATGAGACAAGAAACACTACGTTTATTTCCAAAATTTATTCAGCTGACAATAGAGCAAGGTCTAGAACCAGTTCAGTATATTTCTGTGGACACTGCAGAGTGTGTGTGTTCATTCATCTGTGTGTGCATATGGGTATTGGTATATGGATGCAAGTGTGCATTAGTGTTTGTGTGTGTGTTGTGAGAAAAAGAAACAAATATATGTCATGGACAAATAAATGGTTTAATAAGTGTAAATCATTTTTCGGTTGCCTAACTAACTGCTCTTAGGAAGCAGAACACATTTTGCTACTTCTTTAGAAGCTTTCATTCATCTTGCTTATTATTGGAAAGGAATCAGCTAAAGTAAAATAAAATAAAAATAATAAGAAAAAAAGAAATCAGGAAATATTTATGGAATTAAAATGTTAATTATTAACAGAATTTATGTTTCTAATTTGTTCCCCATAATACAAATTTATTATTAACTGTATAATCCCTGGAAAAGCCTACATGAGGTCATGCCACCAAATAATATTTATCTCCATAAGGTAATATGCATAGCAGTTAAGAGCACAGACTCATGACACAGAGCTTGGGACTCTTCAGGTTAATAAGGGTTAGACCACAGTTACATTATCCAAACCCTCTGGACCTCAGTTTCTTTACCAGTAAAATAGATATATTAAAAATACGTATATTATATTGTTGTTTTGAGGAACGGTACCTAGAACAAAGTAAGTGCTATTATTTTTTAATTATCATATAATTAAATGGAAACTTTGGATATATATTTTTTTAATTCTTCAGAAGTTTTACTTAAAACATGATACATCATTTACCCCTGCCCAATAATGAAATTAACAATAAGGAAATATTCTTCCTTGTCTCTTGCATCTAAAAGTGCAAATAATGAAGAGAAATATTTAAAGCAGATCCTAAAATTAAATTCAACTATTTAACTACTTAATGCAGTTTTTAACAAACAAAAATATATTTTCCTTCCTAGTTGTAACTTAGATTTTATGGAAATATTTTTTGTGTGTCAACATAAGTGATGATTCCAATATGTGTAACTTTATGCCAATTAATATTCAGAGAGTATCATGTTTTTGTCACCTATTTAATGGCTCATTGAATTTAGTGTCTGTGCCAGTTTCCTCTTCTATATTTCCATGGAAAGAGGTATAATAAAGTCTAGTAATAAAAGTTAGAGAATGTGCAGAAATGCTGACAGACCAGCTGTCCACAGTGCGTTTGTTTAAATAATTTTATAAACTCAAATTTGTAATTCATGTATTTTGCTTCATGTTTTTATATTAAATATTTATATACATTGAAACATTTAAGGACAGTTTTCACATGTATTCCCAGCTTTATAGAAAAATGATTTAATGATTTTTTGAATAATTATTTTATATTAGAAATTAAATTTTAAAAAGTTAAAAAGTCCTTTGCTCATCAAAGAAATGTCGATAATAATGGGTTAAGCTGACTTTAAACCTGAACATAAATTTCCATAGTAAAAAACAAAAACGAAAACCTCTCAAGCATTGTCTTTTTATTTATGAGAACAGTGATTGACAAACTAGAGCCTGTGGGCAAAATCCCACCTCATGCCGGCTTTTGAAAAAAACTTTTATGGGATCAGCATCACTCATTTGTTAACATTTTTTTCTATGACTGCTTCCATACTATACCTGCAGAGGTAACAGAGATGGTCTAGTTTAAAATATTTGCTATCAGGCCTTTTACAGAAAAAGTTAAGAACATACAACTTTTTTTTTTAACCTACTTCAAACTAGTATAATCTAGTACATTTTACCATAATTTTCCCCTGTATTCTTATGACATCATCCTAACTAAGCTATCCAAATACACATTTTTCTCTCATCTATTATCCAAAATGCAAAATTCACATGGCACCTGTTACCTTTCACACATTCAATGGCTTTCCATAGATTGTGTGACAAAGTTTAGGTTATTTGCCTTTGTCTACAGGGTCTACACAGTTTGACCCTTTCAACCTCCCAGTCCCATTTTGCCTCTGTTACCCTCCTGCTTGTCTGGTCTGGGGTATACACACTGCCCTTTTCTACCTGCTTCTCCATTTTTATATCTTCCCTAGCTAACTTCTCTTTACTCTTTAAGTCACAGATCTTTCTTTCCTCTATCAGTCTGGTAAGCATACTCATAGCACAGTTTATTTTAGTAGCACTTGACTAAAATTACTGTTAGGCACTGTTTATTTTGTGATGGGATAAACCACATTCACCCTGGTAAAATTAAATTACATGAGGGCAGAGAACCTTCTCTGCTTGTCTCAGTTTTCCATCTTCGATACTTAGTACAGTGATGGACACCAGGTGCGTAAAATAAATATATACTGACTGGAAAATTAGATACTAAGTTTCAGTTTCATAAGTTTATATCCCAAACAATAAAAACAGCCTGATAATTTCAAAAATGATATAATTAATAAAAATTCATCATTCCTAAAACTTTCACAGGGAAAAGTAAATTTGAATATAAGTTTTTGAGATAATCTAAATATATAAAGTCCACATTACTTCAGATGAGTAAAACTAACCTAAACAAAATGTAGTAGATAACATTAATGTTTTTTCACAGTGAGCTAAAACAAGGACAATAAGAATTCAGGAATATGTCAAGTGGTATGGTTAGCCAAAACCTTGATTTTTTTTCTGCAAGAAAGAAAAAATAATGTGAAACAGTTTGCTTAATACAGGATTGTCTCATTATACACTATAAATTCTGCAATCAAATGGGAATGTTAAGCAGTCCAGCTTCTATTTTCCACATTCCCTTAGACATGTTCTTTTGATAGGCTTTTAAACTAGAAGATGATGTCAGAAACTCCCAGGATATGATGGTAAATTTAAATTAGAATCCAGAATTTCTAGCATAAAGAATTACCAATAGCAGTTAAGGAAGGAAAGAGGTAGTCATTGATGACCTTTAAAAATGGCTTCTGGCTCTGAGAGTGTATGGTAGCTTGGGGAAGCTACCAAGGTGCCTTGGTAACCAGCCCCTTACCTACACCTATCACATTCTAACTAACCTTAACTGTGGAAAAATATTTAGCAAACAAAATCCTGAAAAGCTTCACCAATACCTCATAGTTTTGATACAAACCAGACATTTTAGTCTGAAAATGAATAAAAGAAACATCATTTAAAATGGAGGGAAGTTGAAACTGACCCAAAAGGGCACAGATCCAGCCACTAGCAATTCCACCAGCAAACCCCAGGACCTGTCCCTGCTG
Source organism: Delphinapterus leucas (assembly GCF_059928025.1). Taxonomy (NCBI): domain Eukaryota; kingdom Metazoa; phylum Chordata; class Mammalia; order Artiodactyla; family Monodontidae; genus Delphinapterus; species Delphinapterus leucas. The sequence goes on along the minus strand of NC_143146.1, from coordinate 38,911,261 downwards.
ACCTGAAAGGGTGCCAACAGCTTCCCCCACTGGGAATTCTGCCAGTGGGCCCTAGGACCTGCCCATGTTGTCTCAGGAGAGCACCAATAACACTGGCTACTGGGAAGCCCTTCAGTGGGTGCTGAGACCTGCCCCACTATCCCGGGTGGGTGCAGATAGAAAACTCACCCCACTAGGAAATCCACCAACAGGTGCCAGGACAGGCGCCTGTTGTCCCAGGAGTGCATAGAAACCTCTTGCTACTAGGAAATCTGCCAGTAGGAGCTGGGACTTGCCCATGCTGTCCAAGGAGGGCACAGAAAGCTTCTGTAACTGGGAAATCCATCATTGGGTTCTGGAACATGCCCTGCTCTCCTGGGAGTGTGCGAATAACTCCCCCCACTAGGAAATCCATCAACAGGTACCAAGAGCTCACCTGCCATCCCAAGAGCATACAGAAACCTCTCAATACTAGGAAATCTGCCAGTGGGTGCCAGGACCCACCCTGCTGTTCCAGGAGGGTGCAGATACTCCTCCCACTAGAAAATTCACCCAGAGGAGGGGCTGAAACCACAGTTGAGGCCCAGGGGCTATGCGAATAAGGAACAAGAGCTGAAATCTCTCCTCACAGCTGCACGAACTGCAGAGTTATACTTCCACTGACAGCTTCCTAAATTCAGCACCTGTGAAACATCTGAAAAGACAACAAGTGCTCTTGCAGCTGGGACACGTCTGGCTTTAGCAGCTGTGGGCTTGGTGAGCACATACACATGAGGGAAGACACAGACCAGACTTCAAGCTGCTCCATAGCTCACACTGTGTGTCCTGGTGCACAAATACTGCGCTACTGGAACCTAAACTCAGTGGACCTGCACCGGTGGCCGAGTGAAAACAATGCCTGAGAGTCACCAGGGCCAATTGCCAGCATATCCACAGTTAGGCAGGACCAATATTATACTTTGTGAGCCTGCACAACAGGCAAAAGGGGACACAACAGAGCATATTCACAAGTAAACAACTCCAAAGGTGAAAAACTCAGTGGCTGCTCTCCCAATGGGAGCACTCTAATCCTGTCTACCTAGCACAACAGATTAGAATCACAGCTAAGAAACAGATCTGGGGGCCTCTACTCCAACAAATAGGGAGCAAACCCTGCCCCAGACAGGGCACTGACAACCCCAGGGCAAAGGGGAGGCCCCGCTCAATATCTAGGGTAGGCTCTTATCACCACAATACCAATCAAACCCTCTATAAGGGGGTAATGGCACATGTCTCTAGACCAACCTCACCTATCAGGGAGCAGACACCAGAAGCAAGAGGAACTATGATCCTGCAACCTACAGAAAGGAGACCACAAACACACTAAGTCTGACAAAATGAGACAACAAAAAAATACGCTGCCAATGAAGGAGCAAGATAAAAACCTACAAAAACAACTAAATGGAGAGGCAATTAGCAATCTATCTGAAACATAATACACAGTAAAGATAGTAAAGGTGATCCAAGTTCTCAGAAACAAAATGGAGGCACAGATAGAGGAGATACAAGAAAGTTTAACAAAGACCTAGAAGAAATAAAAAATAAACAGAGTTGAACAAGACAATAGCTGAAATGAAAAATACACTACAAGGAATCATTAGGTGAAAAACTGAGGCAGAAGAACGGATAAGTGACCTGGAAGACAGAATGGTGGAAATCTCTGCCATGGAACAGAATAAAGAAAAAGGAAAGAAAAGAAATGAGGACAGTCTCAGAGACCTCTGGGACAACATTAAACACACCAACATTTGAATAATAGGGGTCTCAGAAGGCAAAGAGAAAAAGAAAGTGCCTGAGAAAGTATTTGAATAGATCATAGTCGAAAACTTCCCTAACATGAGAAAGAAAATGGTCACCCAAGTCCAGGAAGTGCAGAGAGTCCCATACAGGGTAAACCAAAGGAGGAACACACTGAGACACATATTAATCAAACTAACAAAAATTACATAGAAAGAAAAAAAATATTAAAAGCAACAAATGAAAAGCAACAGCATACAAGGGAATCCCCCAAAGATTATCAGCTGAGTTTTCAGCAAAAACTCTGCAAGCTAGAAGGGAGTGGCACAATCCATTTCAAGAGATGAAAGGGAAAAACCTACAACCAAGAATACTATCCCCAGGGCTTCCCTGGTGGCACAGTGGTTGAGAGTCTGCCTGCCGATGCAGGGGACATAGGTTCGTGCCCCGGTCTGGGAAGATCCCACATGCCGCAGAGCGGCTAGGCCCGTGAGCCATGGCCACTGATCCTGTGCGTCCGGAGCCTGTGCTCTGCAGCGGGAGAGGCCACTACAGTGAGAGGCCCATGTACCGCCAAAAAAAAAAAAAAAAAAAAAAGAATACTACACCTAGGAAAGCTCTCATTCAGATTTGATGGAGAAATCAAAAGATTTAGAGACAAGCAAAAGATAAGAGAATTCAGCACCACCAAAATAGCTTTACAAATATTGCTAAAGGAACTTCTCTAGGCAAGAAACACATGAGAAGAAAACAAAAGAGGAAGGGAAGAAAAAACACCTTCAAAAACAAACCCAAAACCATTAAGAAAATGACAATAGGAGCATACCTTAAATGTAATGGATTAAATGCTGCAACCAAAAGACATAGACTAGCTGAATGGATACAAAAAGAAGACACACATATATGCTATCTACAAGAGACCCACTTAAGATGTTGGGACACATACAGACTGAAAGTAGGGGTTGTAAAAAGATATTCCATGCAAATGGAAATAAAAAGAAAACTGGAGTAGCAATACTCATATCAGACAAAATAGACTTTAAAATAAAGACTGTTACAAGAGACAAGGAAGGACTCTATGTAAAGATCAAGGGATCAAACCAAGAAGAAACTATAACAATTGTAAATATTTCTGCACTTAACATAGGAGCACCTCAATACAGCAAACGCTAACAGCCATAAAAAGGGAAGTCAACACTAACACAATAATAGTGGGGAACTTTAACACCCCACTAACTCCAATGGACAGATCATCCAGATGAAAAGTTACTAAGGAAACACAAGCCCTAAATGTCACATAAGATCAGATAGAATTAATTGATATTTATAGGTCATCCCAACAAAAGGCAGCAGAATACAATTTCTTCTCAAGTACACACAGAACATTATCTAGGATAGACCACATCTTGGATCACAAATTAAACTCTGTAAATTTAAGAAACTTGAAATTATATCAAGCATCTTTTGCAACCATAAAGCTATGAGATTATAAATCAATTACAGGAAAAAAAACCTGTAAAAAACACCAAAACATGAAGGCAAAACAATATGCTACTAAATAACCAATGGATCACTGAAGAAATCAAGAGGAAATAAAAAAAAATTCCTAGAATCAAATGACAGCAAAAACACAATGACCCAAAACCTATGGGATGAGGTAAAAGCAGTTCTAAGAGGGAAGTTTATAGCAATATAAACTTACCTCAAGAAAAAAAAAAAAAAACTCAAATAAACAACCTAACCTTACATCTAAGACAACTAGAGAAAGAAGAACAAAACCCAAAGTTAGTAGAAGGAAAGATATCATAAACCTCAGAGCATAAATAAATGAAATAGAAATGAAGAAAAAATAGCAAAGATCAATGAAACTAAAAGCTGTTTCTTTGAGAAGATAAACAAAATTGATAAACCTTTAGCCACATTCATCAAGAAAAAAAGGAAGAGGACTCCAATCAATAAAATTAGAAATAAAAACGGGGAAGTTACAATTGACACCACAGAAATACAGAGGATCATAAGAGACTACTACAAGCAACTCTATGCCTATAAAATGTACAACCTGGAAGAAATGGACAAATTATTTGAAAGGTAAAACCTTCCAAGACTGCATCAGGAAGAAATAGAAAATATAAGCAGACAATTCACAAGTAATGAAATTGAAACTGTGATTAAAAATCTTCCAATATGCAAAAGTCCAGGATTAGATGGCTTCACAGTCAAATTCTATCAAACATTTAGAGAAGAGCTAGCACCTATCCTTCTCAAACTTGTCCAAAAAATCGCAGAGGAAGGAACACTCCCAAACTCATTCTAGGAGGCCACCCTCACCCTGATACCAAAAACAGACAAAGATTTCACACAAAAATAAAAATTACAGGCCAATAGCACTGATGAACATAGACGCAAATGCCTCAACAAAATACTAGCAAACAGAATCCAACCACACATTAAAAGAATCATACACCGTGATTAAGTAGAATTTATGCCAGGGATGTGAGGAATCAATCTATCTGATACACCATATTAACAAATTATTAAACTATATGATCATTTCAATAGATGCAGAAAAAGCATTTGACAAAATTCAACACCGATTTACAATAAAAACTCTCCAGAAAGTGGGCTTGGAGGGAACCTACCTCAACATAATAAAGGCCATATATGACAAACCCACAGCAAACATCATTCTCCATGGTGAAAAACTGAAAGCACTTCCTCTAAGATCAAGAACAAGACAAGGACACCCACTTTCACCACTATCATCCAACATAGTTTTGGAAGTCCTAACCATGGCAAACAGAGAAGAAAAAGAAATAAAAGGAATCCAAATTGGAAAAAAAGAAGTATAACTGTCACTGTTTTCAGATGACATGATACTATACATAGACAATCCTGAAGAGGCTACCAGAAAACTACTAGAGCTCATCAGTGAATTTGGTAAAGGGGCAGGACACAAAATTAATACACTGAAATCTCTTGCATTCCTATACACTAACAACAAAAATCAGAAAGAGAAATTAAGGAAACAATCTCATTTACCATCACAGCACAAAGAATAATAATACCTAGGAATAAACCTACCCAAGGAGGCAAAATACCAGTATGCAGAAACCTATAAGATACTGATGAAAGAAATCAAAGATGACACAAACCCATGGAAATATATACAATGTTCTTGGATCAGAAGAATCAACATTGTGAAAATGACATACTACCCAGGACAATCTACAGATTCAATGCAATCCTTATCAAATTACCAATGCCTTTTTTCACAGAATTAGAACAAAAAAAAATTACAATTTGTATAGAAACACAAAAGACCCTGACTAGTCAAAGAAATCTTAAGAAAAACAAATGGAGCTGGAGGAATCAGGCTCCCTGACTTCAGATTATACTACAAAGCTAAAGTAATCAAGACAGTATGGTACTGGCACAAAAATAGAAATATAGATCAATGGAACAGGATAGAAAGCCCAGAGATAAACCCGTGCACCTACGGTCACCTAATCTATGATGAAGGAGGCAAGAACATACAGTGGAGAAAAAACAGTCTCTTTAATAAGTGGTGCTGGGAAAACTGGACAGCTACACATACAAGAATAAAATTAGAACACTCTCAACACCATACAAAAATAAACTCAAAATGGATTAACAACCTATCTAAATGTAAGGCCAGACACTATAAATATCTTAGAGGAAAACAGGCAGAACACTCTTTGAAATAAATCACAGTAAGATTTTTTGATCCACCTCCTAGAGTAATGAAAATAAAAACAAAAGAAAAAAAAAAACAAATCGTTTCTAATTATACTTAAAATCTTTTGCACAGCAAAGGAAACCATAAGCAAAACAAAAAGAGATCCCTTAGAATGGGAGAAAATATTTACAAATGAAGCAACCTACAAGGGATTAATCTCCAAAATATACAAACAGCTAATGAAGCTCAATAACAAAAAAAACAAATAACCCAGTCAAAAAATGGGTGGAAGATCTAAATAGACATTTCTCCAAAGAAGACATACAGTTCGCCAAAAAGCACATGAAAGGTGCTCAACATCACTAAGTATTAGAGAAATTAAAATCAAAACTACAATGAGGTATCACCACACATTGGTCAAAATGGCCATCATCAAAAAATCTAGAAACAATAAACACTGGAGAGGGGGTGGAGAAAAGTGAACCCACCCACACTGTGGGTAGTAATGAAAATTGGTATGGCCACTATAGAGAACAATATGGAGATTCCTTACAAAACTAAAAATAGAGCTACCATATGAACCAGCAATCCCAATCCTAGGCATAAATCTTGAGAAAACCATAATTCAAAAGGATGTATGCACCCTGATGTTCATTGCAGCACTATTTACAGTAGCCAGGACATGGAAACTACCTAAATGTCCATCAGTGGATGAATGGATAAGGAAGATGTGGTACATGTATTACTCATTCATAATAAGGAATGAAATAGTGTAATTTGCAGAGATGTGGATGAACCTAGAGACTGCCATACAAAGTGAAGTAAGTCAGAAAGAGAAAAACAAATATATAATATTGCTCACATGTGGAATATAAGAAAAAGGTACAGATGAACTTGCTGGCAAAGCAGAAATAGAGTCACAGATGTAGAGAACAAACTTATTGTTAAGAAGGGGTTAGAGGGGGTGGGACAAATTGAGAGATTGGGATTGACATATTTACACTGCTATGTATAAAATAGATAACTAATGAAAACCTACTGTTTACCACAGGAAACTCTACTCAGTGATCTGCAGTGACCAAAATGGGAAGGAAATCTAAAAAAGAGTGGATATATGTATACATACAATTGATTCACTTTACTGTAGAGCAGAAACTAACACAACATTGTAAAGCAACTACACTCCAATAAAAATTAAAAAAAAAAATATATATATATATAAACAAATAAAATAAAAGGGAGGGGAGCCCTGTAGGGGAACCTTGCTCACTCCACCTTTGGCTGCTGTTTGCAAGCCTAGCATTCCCCAATGGGAAGAAGCTTAATTTACACACCCCAGCAACAACACAGCCAATAAGAAACCACAACAACTCAGCCAAAGAGAAGTAGCCACAACCCTGAACTCACACTCTCCTCCAATGGACTGTGTTCAGAAACAGCCCTTCAAAACTTCCCACTTCCCCCTGCAAAAGAATTCTGCCCTCCTTTGTTCTCCAGACTTGCCTGTGGTTCACCGTAGTTTGCTTGACCCTAATTGCAATTCCTCTGCTGTTTCTAAATATACTCATTTTGCTGGTAAAATAACTGGTTATTTTATTTTTCAGGTTGACATTAGACATCTCAGGAGAAAGATACAAATAAACCTTCAAAGTAAAAGTCACTCCATACCAGCCCTGTGTCTCATGAGAAGTTTATTTAAAAACAAAGTAAACAAACAAAAACAATTGTGTAAGGACTCACCATTTTAGAATTTTCTGTGTTTAGAGGAATCTGAAAGAAAGAATGTTAATCACTCAGACCTTATTATTTTCAGTAATATACAGAAGTTTATAGAGTAGAATAAAAAAAAATTCTAACAAATGGCTCACTATACTGAAAGATGAAAAAAAAAAAGAAACTAAAATGAAACAACTGAAGCTGTAGGTCTGGATGCATGGAGTGGGTGGGGTGCAGGTAATATGACTTTGTTTGCATCATTCTGATAGATTATCTTACATGGGAGAGAAAGAAGTTTACTCTCAACAATGCCCTTCTAAGAAATGTGGGTTTTCTTTGCCATGGGGGTCAAGGTTATGTAAAAGATATTGGATGTGTACAACACAGAAGACATTACAAGTCTGAATGAACTGGATGTGAATCTCTATATGCTCTGTACCGGGAGTATAATCTTAGGCAAAGTACTTTACTTCTCTGACTCTAAGTTTTTCCTTTCATCTCACCCTAGCACAACAAATAAAAATATGTTGTGAATATATGTGATTGCAGTTTTAGAAATAAAAATGATTTGAAATTATGAGAATAAATTGTGTTTCAGTTTTGTGTTAAGTTGTTGCTTAGCTGAAATTCAGCCTCTGTACACTGGTATAGAATTGAACCTCAGAGACAGAGTTTTGGGTGAAGTAGAAAATAATAACTTTATTGATTTGCCAGGCAAAGAGGGCCACAGCAGGCTAATGCCCCCAAAACTGTGTGTCCTGAACTGGGGGGGGGGGTGTAGTGAGGAGTTTTATAGCAATAGTTCAAAGAAGAGGGCATGATCAGCTCGTGGACATTCTTCTGATTGATTGGTGGTAAAGTAAGTGGGAGTCAGCATCAACAACCTTCTGGTTCCAACTGGTCTGTGGTCTACATTCTTGTGGGCAGCATGCAGTTAACTTCTTCCACCTGGTAGGGGTTTCAGTATCTGCAAAACAGCTCACAGATTTTGTTATATATATCCCTTGAGGGGGAACCAGGACCCTGCCCCAAGGTTGCACTATTGTTTCTTGACTTCCTCCCTTGTCTCTGCATCCCCTCCCTTCCCTAATTAGCAACTGTTTGAACCTGCCCTTTGGAACTTAGGGAAGGTCGTGGAGGCTGAATAAAGCCTGTTTCCTGTAATCAAGAAATGGGGGACATAGAAAGGTTTTTGTGCCCAGGAACCCCACAGGCTCCTGTTTGGTTTCAGTGATGGCATTAAGGATAAGATTTCTTTTTAAGATGACTCTTAATAAGAAACCTGGGAAGAATTGGTCATGTTAAAAGAGAATTTTATTACCCTTAAGATATGTTATGAGCAGTATTTCCATAGTTTTAAGTTCTTTCACCTAGAACTATATTTTCTTTAAAGGTATGTTTTCCTTCTAAAATACTTTCTTTGTTTTACCATTTTCAAGAAAATTTAATAAATCTAGTCAAAGGTAAAATGTCCAATTTTATAAAGATTAAATACAAATTACCATAACATATGGGTTAATGATGAATTATTAAATAAGGAGTTGGCTATTAACATGATCCATAAGATATAAAAAAATCATGGATTGAAATTTTATAATTCTAAACTTCCCATGGAGAAGTTCCCATTTTGGAGATTCAAAGTTCGACCCTAAGGCAATCAGTTGAGATGATTCCATAAAGACATGCTTTTCTAATCCTGTAATCATTCACCTGCTGATTCCATTTTGAGTTATGTTACTTGCCAAGGTTTCGGGAAGATGGTGATTTCAGTGGTTGGCATTTCAAAGAACTTTCTGGTAACTTAATGTTAAGTGAAAAGTGTTATTTTAAAGAATGGACAAAGAAGAATTGATTGAAAGAATTTAGCAGCAAAGGCTATTACTATTAGCATGGACTAGGATGTATTTTTAAAGAAAGCTTTATTTGTCTCTGTTCTTCCAGTGTTCCCAGATTTGCAGACTCCCTTGCCAACAGCTACAGAACAAAACCCAATCTCAGTTGTGTTCTGCATCATGCACACTGTTATCAGTTCACCTTGTATTGAAAATTAATATTTATTTACAACTTTATCTACTCCAGGATTTCATTTTTAACCATTTTCAACAAAATAATTGTTAATCTTAACCTATTTTAAAAATGAGATAGGTTAGACAAAGGAATGATGATCACTTTAACACAATTTTAGAAAAAATAAAATATAATATGATGCAGATTAAAATTTTCAATTGTCTTTGTACCTAAAATATTAATTCATCTTTCCAGATATATAATTACACATTGTTATTTTTGAATAATGTGGCATTCATATTGCAAGAAATAATTTTTATAGGAAACAGAGAAATAGGGCAGAGAAACAGATTACTGTAAACTACAAATTCATGCCTTGTTTCTTTTATGCTATGCTAAGAATTTTATGACTTTATGAACCCCTCATAAGAAAACATTCATTGGGTAGACTGGTGAGATAGTGCCTTAGGCACCTGATGTTACAGGGTTGGTATGCATTGTGTCTAATAGCTTCAACCAAGGAGGTCAATGGAAGACCAGGAAGAGGAATCTCAGTCCTTGTGATAACAAGCAAAGAATTGCAGACTACTACTTCAGGCTTAAATGCAAAGCAAAGCTTATTAAGGCATAGTTACACTCTCAGAGGGAGAGCGGGCTGTTTCTGCAAAGTGAAGCCAGCCCTCCTGTACAGACTTAAGGGTGTTTATAGGAGTGTTCTGCAAGGAGGTGGGGTGCAATCATGGGTGAGTGACAGGGGATCATTATTTGATTGACAGTCTTGATTTATATAACCAGTTCATTTTTGCACATGCCCTTACCCTTGATTCACTAACAAAAGCCCACCGGGTGGGGGTGGGGGGCCAAAACCACATGCTGATTTTATTATAGTGATTGTATAATGAGTTTAGGTTTACTATAGGTTATAAGCCTGTCTAGTCTGGGCATGAGCATCCCAGGGAAGATCCCTCATGTTATTGTGCTCTCTCTTTATCAGGATAAGTTACCCATCACTCAACCATAGTTTCATCCGTTCTGGGTGGGGTCAGGGGAGGGTTCCCAGATAGTTGGGGTGTAACTTGACTACTCCCCACTTGTCTTTTTGCCACTATCACCTCCTTGCTGCTAATGTCAAGGGAGGGTCCCCAGGTGGTTGGGGTGTGGCTTGATTATTCCCCTCTTGTCTTTTCCCCACTGTCACCTCCTTGCTGCTAATGTCTGACTAACTACCTAACATTTCCCCCTCAAGAGTATGGGACCCAATTCTTTGGGACATGGGCAACGACTGCTCTGGCTGCTTCCTGCTGTTAAGGGGCAGAGTTTTGATTGGGTCCCTCCTCTTGCTCTTTTTCAGCTAGGAGGTGTGCTGGAGTGATGACCATCAAGGTGTCTCACATAGATCTCGGTCTCAGGGCCAGGCTGAACAGGCTGGTAGCTACCTTGCAGAACCATTTGGAATTGAACATCCTATATGCATTCTGAAATGAGTCGAACAAGTAGGTTTATGATACAAGGGACTAACAACAAAACAAAGGCTATCAGGACTAATAGTCTCAACAAGGGAAGCAGTCATGTCTATATCTGTGTCTCCATAGAGGAGAGGAAGGAAGAAAGGCAGCTAGGGTCCTGTCCTGCTCTCTCTTTCAGGTCATCTACTAATTTGATGTTTTTCTTTAAAACCAGAAGGTTTTCTTCAACCTGACTAGAGGTATTAACATAGAAGCAGCACGTTTCATTTATCAGGGCACAGACACCCCCAGTCTCAGGGGTTATAACACTGAGGGCCCTCCTATTTTGTAAAACCACCTTGGCCAGAGAATCTAGGGCTGACTGTTGCTCCTTAATGGCTGCTACTGTAACCTTCCAGAATTCCTGGACCATGATGGTGAGATTGAGAATGCTCCTCTCTAAGAGGGTTATACCTGCAAACCAAAAAATTCCTCTAAAGACACTGTGGATCATTTATGGCTGATCAAGAATTGGGTTATCATAAGCATCACCCTCCCCATCAGTGGTTCATTTTTGTCTGTTTTGGACATGTCTCAAGGCTTCTTCAAGGATGACCCCTGAGGAATACCTCCTGAGGAAGCTAAATCTTTTGTAGTCATAATGATTGCCTCTGGGACAGCAGCAATGATGGGGAAGATGCCCCTCCAAAGTGTGGAAAGATCTAGATATATCCCAGTACCACAAAGAAATGAAAATCCAATGTCCCTCAAGGATACCCCATCATGGGTCCCCAGAGCCAGGCCTTGACCTGTTGGGAGTTTTCCTCCAGAAAAAGAAGCCATGGGGTCCCATGGCTTAGGATTATATTTGGAAGGCCAAATCCTAGGGAAGTAATCTATACACAGAGGGAAGGATCTGGATTCTGACTGATTATGAGTGTGATGGGAGATTAACATAACAAATCTCTGAATATTAACTGGATTATGTTATATTTTGGGGAGGATCTTGCAGGGAGATTAGGTTAAGTAGGTGTCTGATAGTCATGCCAATCTCTACATATTCAGTTCCCAGGGCTGAGCTGTTTATGGGGATATGGTCCCCATTAATATATTTATTAGTTACATTCTTCCTTGAGTTTTCCCAATACAAAGTGAAATTACCTTCGTGTGCATTGTATTCATTCTCTTCTGACCAGGGATCCCACCCCAGGCTAGTCTGATTAAAGCTGAGGATATAGATAAAAAAGGAGTCATTTAACCAGCCCAAGGTGGGTCCCATTCGTCCAGGTTCTGAAAACAAAGCTGTGCCTTTCCTAGAAGCTTGGAGACTGTACCTACACAGATAGATAGGCCTGAGGCAAAAAGTCAGGGTCTACTTGCATTTGGCCCACATGTAAAAGGTAATCCATCCCATAATATTGACCCAGTAAGTTATACAGCTGTTCGATGGAAGTAGGGAAGGCCAATAAGTAGAGTTCCTCTAGGTTTTGGGTTCCCTTGGGGACTATCCAGCAGTAGGTTTTATTGATTAATTTTGTAACTTGATTTATAGTGAATGTAACTGGATGGTGAGAATATGAAGAAATGAAGGGAAAGGAGCAAAGTGCAATAACTGCAAGGAGAGATGCCATATTAGGGAAATAAGAGGCAGTGTGTGAACTAATTTTGTGATGATATGCAGAATAGAATAAGAGTGAGCACAGTGAGAAAGGTCAGGAGATACAGTAGGCCTATTACTTCTGCCAGCTGTGGGAATGCTGGGTTCATGGATTTAGAATGTACTTATCTTTCAGTTTTCATTTGAACAGGAGCTGGAGGTCCTCCAAAGGCTCACAGGTGTACTCAGCTGGGGAAATGTCCTCAGGTGCAGCATCTGACCAGGGCTTTACCCAGGAATGATGAATCCAACTGGGGATCCCTGTACTTTAACAGCTCTAGGGTAAGAGAGCAAGACTGGATAGGGTCCTTCCAGGTCAGCTGAAGTTGAGAACAAGGGGAGGTGTCTTTCCAAGTTTCAATGAGTACTTGTGTTCCTGGAGAGTAGAGGCAAGGAGCAGACTCTGGGGAAGGAAGACTTTTACCCCATAGTCCTGGAGGGCTTGTTGGAATTGTCCAAGGGAGGTGACATAAGATGTAATGGCAGAGGTGTCAGAATCCATCAGTAGGTCCCCTCATAAGAAAGGCCTACCATACAGCATTTCATAAGGGCTAAGGTTAAGTAAAGCCTTTGGGGCTGTTCTGATCCTTAAAAAAGCGATAGGGAGGGCTTCCTTCCAAATGAGGGAGGTCTCTTGTATTATTTTTCTTAAGGTATTCTTTAAATGTTGGTTGGCTCTTTCTACCTTTCCTGAGGATTGGGGTCTCCAGGAAGAATGAAGGTGGTACTCAATATCTAGAACCTTGGATATCTGCTGAGTAATTTGGGAAACAAAGGCAGGACAATTATCAATCTTCAGAGACAACAGGAGACCAAACCTAGGGATGATTTCAGTTAAAAGCTTCTGGGCTACGTCTGAAGCTTTCTCTGTCCTGGTGGGGAAAGCTTCCACCCAGCCGGTAAAGGTGTCCATGAACACCAAAATGTGCTTACATCCTCGGTAGGGAGGAACTATTTTAAAGTCATTTGTCAGTCTTCCCCTGGATATGTTCTGTGTCTCTGAGCCGGAAGGGCCAACAGTAGTGGCTTACTTCCCTGTCTGACTGAGGATTGTCAGTCAGACAAGTAGGCCATGATGAGGTTACCTTATTAACTACACTGCAAAATCCCTTCCCAGAGGAGATAGAAGAAACAATCTGGCATAAGGCAACCCTCCCTAGGTGACAGGCCTCATGCAAAGATTAATAATTTTCCATTGGTGCAATCGGGGCAGGTGAATTAAGCCCTCTCTCTGGTATCATCTGTCTGGGTCAAGGTGGTACCCGTGATTTATGGCCCATTTGATTTCCTCAGGCAGGTAAGATGGGGAAGGGAGAGAACTAAGGAACCAAGGCACACTCTATCACAAAGGGCTGAAGGGCTGCCTGTTGGGTAGCCTGATCGGCTAGCTGATTTCCTTTTGTTATTTCATCGTCGCCCTTCTGGTGACTTCTGCAGTGAAACACTGCTACCTGGGAAGGCTTGAGAACTGCCTCCAAGAGGGAGAGAATTTGAGGTCCATACTCTCAGGTAGCCAGAACGTGCCATTAGGTAGCCACGTTCCTTCCAGATAGCAGCATGAGCATGCAGAACCAAAAAAGCATATTTAGAATCAGTATATATATTAAGGGCCTTACCTTCAGCCAGGGTTAGGCTCAGGTTAAAGCAATTATTTCTGCCAGTTGGACTGAGTTCCCTGGGGGAAGAGTCCGGGACTCAATAACCTGTGTCAAGGACACCACCACGTACCCTGCCCTTCTACATCCTTCAGAAACAAAGCTACTTCGATCAGTGAACCAAACCTCCTCAGGGTTTTGTAGTGGAATATCAGTTAGATCTGGTTGAGGCAACAAGGGATGAGATATAATATCTTCACATTGGTGAACTGGCAGACCTTCTTCAGGTAGGGGGAGCAGGGTAACTGGATTTAAAGAGGAGCAGACCATGACATGTATGTCTGGATTCTCCAACAGTAATGCCTGATATCTGAGGATCCTGCTTTCCGTGAGCCAGAAAATGGTCTTTCCCTTCCAAGAGAGAGGTAAACTGATGGGGCGTATATACTGTCAGGGGTTGCCCCAATGTAAGCTTGGAGGCTTCTTCCACCAATAAGGCCAAGGCAGCAGCTACCCTAAGACAACTGGGCTATTCAGTGGCCACCAGGTCCAGTCTCTTTGACATATATCCTATAGGTCTCTGGACAGGGCCAAGTTCCTGAGTTAAGACTCCTAAAGCCATCCCTTAATTTTCTGCCATGAATAGCTGGAAAGTTGTATCATTTCTTGGGATTCCCAAGGCTGGGGCCTGGGATAGTAATGTCTTTAGCAGCTGGAAAGCTTGTGTTTGGTTAGGACCCCAGAGCAGAGATTTAGAGTCAGATTTTCCCTTCAGGGCCTCATAAAAATATTGTGCTTTTAGTCCACAGTTAGGAATCCATAGTCTGCAATACCCCATGAGGTCTAAAACGGCTCAGAGCTAAGTTTTCAGGTAGTTGGTTCCAGCAGATCTAAAATCCCTTGTATTCTATAGGGGGAGATTCTTCATTCCCCTGGGGAGAGGATTACTCAGAGATATTTGACTTCCTGCTGTGCCAATTGGACCTTGGACTTAGAGACTTTATAGCCTTGTTTTGCCAAAAAAAATTGAGGGTTTGGGTAGCATGAGTTAAGGCTCTCTCATGGTCCGGGGAACAAATAAGAAGGCTATCCACATACTGTATGATAGTCCCTTCCTCCAGGTGTAGATCTTGGAGGTCCTTGGCCAGGGCCTGGCCAAAAATGTGGGGACTGTCTCGGAACCCTTGGGATGGGGCTGTCCAGATGTGTTATTGTCCTCTATTCCTTCCTCATGCCACTCAAAAGGAAAGAGGTAGTAGGACCAGGGTTCCAGGGGTATGGCAAAGAAGGCATCCTTTAGGTCTAACACAGTAAACCAGGTGGCTGTGCCTGGTACGGTCCCCAACAAGTTGTACAGGTTGGGGACTACTGGATGGAATGTGACAACTGCCTCACTGATAGCTCTTAAGTCTTGAACCAGTCTGTATTCTCTGTTTGGCTTCTTAACAGCTAACATATGATGTTGCAAGGAGAACTGTAAGGAATAAGTAGCCAGCATTGTAAAAATTTAGGTATGAAAGGCTGCAGTCCTCTTCGGGCTTCTGGGAGAATTGGATATTGTTTCTGATTGGGGAAAGAGGATGGATCCCTTAAGGTGATAAGCACTGGAGAGGCGGTTATAGCTCTCCCTGGCATTCCATTGGCCCAGACCTGGGGGTCTACTGGCAAATCAGCTAAGGCTGGTGTGCCAGTCCTCAGAGGAGGCTGTGTCTCTAAGACTAAGAACTAGAGGGGTGCTACTGCGGTGGTTCTCCCAAGTACCAGTCTGGTTCCCAGCTTGTTCATGATGTTCCTACCTAACAGTGGGTGGGGGCATTCAGGTATGACCAGGAAGGAATGAGAGAAAGTATATCCTTCCCAGTAACAACACAAAGGGACAGTAAAAGGCCTAATGGTAAGTTTACCTGAGACTCCAGTAGCCTAACAGGAGTCAGAGGAGAAGGGTCCAGAGGAGGAAACTAGGGCAGAGTAGGTGGCCCCCATAAGAAAGATACGGTCCTACCTGCCACATCCAGGTTCACCCTTGGCTCCAGTCCAGTAATACTGACATTAAACAGGGGGGCCATCTGGAGTAGAGGGTCCTGTTTATCCAGGGCCATCTGAGGGGCTGCCTCTGGCCCCTGGGCACTTTGGCCCAGCGGGCAGATGGCTCTCCGATGGTCACTTTTTGATAGTTTGGACAGGGCATTGTAGGAGGCTTGTCCTTGATGGGCATTCCCTTTTCCAGTGCCCAGGCTTTCTGTAGACCCGGCATTGGCCTTGGCTTCTGTTGGGATGGGTGAGTGTTTCTCTGGATGGGGCTTGCCCCTGTAGGGCTTCCAATAATTGGGCCTGCCTATTTTCTTTCCTCATTTCTTTCTCCCAAGCCTTGACCTCCTCCTCCTGGTCCCAGTTATAAAAGGTAGTGGTGGCTGTAGCTAGAAGTTCATCTAGGTTAACACTGGGCTCCTGTGTAAGCTTTTGGAGCTTCTTCCAATGTCCAGTGCAGACTGGGTAAGGAACCTCTCCTTTAGAATGTTTTTTCCTTCAAGGGAATCCAGTTTTAGGTTGGTATATTTAATTATTTCCTCCTTGAGCCTTTCCAGGAAGGCTGTAGGGATTCTGTTGGGTTCCTAGATGATGGCAGAAAGCTATGAGTAATTAATGGGTTTCCTTCTGCTTGCTTTGAGTCCAGCTTTTATACAGATTATAAAATGTTCCTTTCTCCATTTGTTCATTGGAGTTATTGAAATCCCAATGAGGGTCCATATTGGGAATGGTGGTTACTCCCACAGGGCATTTTGAGCTGGATAAATGGAGGCTGTCTGCAAAGTTGCAGGCCTCCTTCAGGATCTTTTCCTTCTCAGTATCTGATAGAGTTTGCCCCAAGAGTATCATGACATCCTTCCAGGCTAAGTCAAGAGCCAAGGTTAAGTTTTGGAAGTTGTCAATGTAGTGCTCAGGATCATCAGAAAATTTACCTAGTTCCTGTCTGATCTGCTTCAACTCCAGGAGTAAAAGGCTTCTGAATGAGTTGGGGTCTGAATTTGCCCATTATCTCCACCAAAGGGCAAATTCTAGGGGGAGGACTTGTGCGAGTCAGATCTCCTGGGCAAGGCGGTAAGGGGGCTGTTGGTGGCAAAGGGGGATAGATGGAGGATGGGGTGGTTTTAGTGCTATCTCCAGCTTTAAAGATTTTCTCCCTTTGGCTCTTATCTGGCTCAGGTTCTCTTTTGGCATGGCCCAGCTCAGATGGATCCTCTAGAGGGGAGGATGGGGGCTGTCCCATCAGGGCCAGCACAGCAGAGTCAATTTTACAAGTCTTGCAGAGGTCTTCCTTATCTCTAAGAGCGAAAAAGCCTTGAACATAGGGAATCTCGCTCCATTTTCCTTGTCATTTGCAGAATAGATCTAGTTGAAGGATGGTATTAAAGTTAATGCTACCATTTAAGGGCCACTCTTCGTGGTCCCCCAGCTTATACTGGGGCCAAGTGGTGTTTCAGAAAAAGACCATTCTCTTTTTCTTTAGGGTGTCAGGGTCAAAGGCCGACCAGTTCTTGAGGATGGACCCTGAGGGAGTGTCTGGTGACGGGAGGCCAGAGGTTTGGTTACATCTGGAAAGAAAGAATACACACCACAGAGGTCAGGGGCATCTCAGAGTCCTGATATCCCTGACCATTTGCAGGAGAGGGCATCCCTTCCTCCTGGTATCAGTGGAGGGCCCTGGCCATAGGCCCACCAGGACTACTGTCTGTTCCCTCTGGCCCCAAAGACAGTGTCACCAATAGAGATTCCCCTTCCTTACTGGCAGTGAGGACACACAACATTCAGGGAGAGTAACAGACCATGTGCCAATGGTTATGCCACCTATAGAAATTCTCTCACTTGGATGAGCAATTTGTTTGACAGAGGGAATATGCAACATTAAGGCCATGTCACCAAAAGAGATTCCCTAACCTTAACGAGAAGCTTGTTTGTACTCTCTGGCTCCTCAATCTCATAACAGTATGGTTATTCCTCCTTTCCCATTGCCAGTGGGCCAGGGCTCCTTTGTGGGTGATCAGGACCATAAAGGCAAGTCCCTAGAGATTCATGACAGGCTGGCAATTGATAAGGTCTGGGTAGTGATGGAAACTGTTCCGGGTGGCCGAGTGGAGGAAGAGTTGGTTCCCCTGAGGGACCATGCAAAACAGATGTTTCAGATGACAAGGAAAAGAATGAGGAGATCTCAAATAAGGGCAGTCTGGCCAAAAAGGAGCCTCTCCTCGAGGTTGGGGTACATGGAACTGCTGAGAGTCCTCACAAATACAACAGATTGAGTGTTTTAGGTGGCCAGCAGCCTGATCTATCAACAGAAGAAAGATCCTTCAAGTCTCAAAAGGAGAAAGAAGGGCCCCAAAAAGAAAGTGGAAAAACCTCCCAGAGTCCCGCAGTTGATCTTGGTTCCAGCCAAAGACAGAAAAAATGATTATCAGGTCTCAGTAAGTTGAGCTGGAGAGAGTTTCAAAGCCTTCTCAATAGCCATAATTCAAGGAAGCTTGTCAGGGAGGTCGGTTTGACAAGAGAGGTGTAAATATTTAACAAAGTCAGAAGCACACACACAGCAGCCCTTTCTCAGGCATATTAGGCAAGGAACAGAGGCATGTAAGACAGAGGAGATAAAGCCAGGCGGGACAATTGTCATGCAATGGTCAAAAGTCTGAGGAAGCTGCAAGGGGGGCGGCTCAAACATACCTTTAATGATCTGAGTCATGGCACCAAAGATGTTACCGTGTTGGCATGCGTTGTGTCAAATACTTCAACCAAAGAGGTCAACGGAAGACCCAGACCAGGAATCTCGGTCCTTGTGATAACAAGCAAAGAATCGCAGACTACTACTTCAGGCTTAAATGCAAATCAAAGTTTATTAAGGCATAGTTACACTCTCAGAGGGAGAGCGGGCTGTTACTGCAAAGTGAAACCAGCCCTCCTGTACAGGCTTAAGGGTGTTTATAAGGAGTGTTCTGTGAGGAGGTGGGGTGCGATCATGGGTGAGTGACAGGGGATCATTATTTGATTGACAGTCCCGAGTTATGTAACCAGTTCATTTTTGCACATGCCCTTACCCTTGATTCGCTAAGAAAAGCCCACGGGGGCACGCGGCGGGGGTGGTGGTACTGCAAAACCACATGCAGATTTTATTATAGTGATGGTATAATGAGTTTGGGTTTACTATAGGTTGTACACCTGTCTAATCTGGGCATGTGCAACACGGGGAAGTTCCCTCGTTATAGTGCTCCCTCTTTATCAGGATAAGTTGCCACCACCCGACCATAGTTTTGCCCATTCTGGGTAGGGTCAGGGGAGGGTCCCCAGATGGTTGGGGTGTGACTTGATTATTCCCCTCTTGTCTTTCCACCACTGTCACCTCCTTGCTGCTAATGTCTAACTACCTAACATTGACATTGGCATTTTTAGTTAAATTTCTGTGTTTAGCAACAACAACAAAAAACCCTCTTTTCATTATTATAGTAGTTCTATTAATGGATATATATTTCTGCTAAAGAATAATACTAAATTTCACTTGAGTTTCTATTACTTAGAATATTGAATACCTGAAGTTCCTAACTTCTAGTAGCTTGGTCATGAGATATTTTTAAAATAGTATGTGTGATCCAGAAAACATATGGAATTAATTATCTTTTTAAAGGGGAAGCTTTAATATATTTTCAATACTTTTATTAGAGTATTGCACTTTAAAAATTATTAGGTAATTCTTTCTATCTCTCTAGGATCAGACAGCTAAAATGCAGAGAATATCTTGAAGCTTTTGCTCTAAGCTTGTGATATCACTGTATTCCACAAAGAGGGTGTCCTGGACACATTCAACAACAGAAATGCCACACCTGAGGTGTTTATTAGGAGCTCTTCGTGGTAAATTTTCTCCAAATTGCAATGCCCTCCCACTCTGATTCTGGAAGAGGGTAAACACAGTTTTTACAATGTTCCATTGACATGGGAAACCAGTAGTGATATCTACTACTATATATCTGCTACTATGCCTATAAAATATGGTGATATTAAACTTTATTAATTTTTGAAAGTAAGATTTAACATAGGTGTTTTCAATCAGTATGTTCATCAGACTGCCATGGCCCAAGCACCTTACTGGAGGTGGCCTGAGTTTAATGAGGAAGTGTGATACTCAGTGAAGTTAACAGTTATTCTCATTTGATTTCTGTACAGAAAGGGGATTAGTGGATTATATAATTTTAATCCAATTAAACTCAGCTTTCACAGGCAAAAAAATTCTTTTTTAATTTCTAAAAATGAATTGCCATTTGAGAATAATAATAAGATACAATGAAAGTTATTCAGAAAATGGCAGGGATAAAACTTCTATTCCAAGTATAGATCTTGGACTCAGTAGTAGAAAAAACCGTGATTGAACTCTTCTAATATGAAAAAAAAAAATTAGCCAAAAATAGCCATGAAATTATGTGAAATAGAGAGTTGGATCAATTGTCATCAGTGAGGAAACTTGCTTAAACTTCATTGTGCCTAGGGATAATGGATAATGATGCTATGGGAATTGCTTGATAAATAACAATTTTAAAACATTCAAAATATGAAGGCCATCTAACCATTTTTTTCTACAGTGATTAAAGCCATGTAAAACTCAATCCAAAACTTAAAAAATACTTCAATAATTCAAAAACATTATGGTAATGTTTAGAATGTTCTTTATAAGATTTATATTTAACAGCTACAGGGGAAAAATGCGACATTACACTAAATACACTTATTGAAACCCTTCTTTTGAGAATACTTATTGAAAAGTGAAAGAAAAAAAAATCACATTCTGCCTTACCCGTTAAAAAGAATGGCTCAATTAATATTTGGGCCATAATATGGCAGGGAAACTAGCATTTATTTTTTAGCAAATACACATTTGAGAAGATAAATAGAAAACATCTGTAATGATTAGAAGAATCAAGTGTTAAAAAAATTTCACAGTATGGGAAATGTTTAATAATGTTGGATGAGAGTACATATGCTTCCAACTAGTCAAACTGTGCTATTTAAAAATGTCCATGTCAATAACAAAGTACATGTAAGAAAGATTTCTACAGTAAATGACCTCTTCAAAAAGTTAATATTTTGTGGGAAAGCCAAGTGTGTAGAAATACTAAGTGGGGAAAATATACTTCTTTGATTGTAATTTCAAAAAAAAAATCACAGTGAGATTATATAGCCAACACTGTAGACTAAATTTAATTTTTATACCATCAACAAGCTGTATCTATAAGTACATCATTGTCTATAGGACATATTATTGAAGTTGGTTTTATTCAAAGGCAGAAGGGAAGAAGTGAGGGTTGAGGGGTTCTGAGTAGAGAGAGGGTATGAAAAATACAGTAGACTCTGTACTCCCAAAAGATTCCCTAGCTTTCACATCAAAATTGTCAAATATAAAGTTGACTTACTCACTTTTCTTTTAAAAATATGCAGTCATTTTTAAGTTGATGACTGAATGGGGCTGTCATTTGTGTTTTGAATGATTGAATGGGACTGTCATGTGTTTCTTAGCAGATATTTTCAAACACAATTTAATTTTCGCACTGAAGATAAAGTTTACTTATTAAAATCATTAATCATTTTACTTTAAAATAATTTCATATTCATAAAAAGTTGCAAAGAGAGGAAGGTAGTACAGAGAGCTAATATCATAATGCCTTTTTCTCAGTCTCTAATAATGCATGCACCTTATATAAAGAGTGATGCATTTGTCAAAACTAAGAAATTAACATTATTAGTAAAGTACTATTACATAAACTACAGACTACTCTGATTTCACCAGATTTCTACTGTCCTTTCTTTCTTCCAAAACCTGGTCCAGGAGACAGTTGCATTTAATCATTAAGTCTCCTTAATCCTCTCCTATCCATGGCAGTTTCTTAGTCTCTGCCTATTTTTCACGATCTTGAATGTTTAATGACTATTGGTCAGACACTTGCTGGAATACCCCTCGATTTAAGTTTGACAGATTTTTTTTCATGATTAGACAGGGTTATGGATTTTTGAAAAAAATGTCATACAGGAAAATTGCCTTTCCAATCACATCACATCAGAGTGTACATGACATTGACATAATTAGACATTTATATAATTTTATATTTAGTCTCAGGGTCATATTATTAAAGTTGTACAAATACAAAATTCAATTTGCTATATGCTTATAAATAAATTTCTCTAGTCAGTTTGTAATATGTTTGGTGTTGAATATAGAATTTGGATTATTTTATCTAAATAAGTCTAATTCGTAAATCATAATATAGTCATTTAATATTTGTCTTATTATTGATAAGGTATACCCAATATACTATGATATATTGGTATATATATAATGATATATATGATATACCCAATCTATGATATATCCAATATACCATACATATGTATATGTATCTATGTATGTATGCACCTGTGTGGTGTGTGAATATGTATATGTATGTATGTACGTATATAAATATATACACGCACACATTGAGAGTAGTATAAATTTGTAAGGCAACTTAGAGTAAGGCATATAGACTAAGTAAGAGTTTAAATTTCTCCCATTTCTCTCTTCTATTTCCATTTTTGATAACTAAATTACTGGCAGTGTTAATGTATCTCAAATGTTTATGCAGGTTTAATTCTTATCATTTCAATTTTTATAGTCACTGATTTCATTCAGTGTGCCCTGTAAATCTTTATTTAGTCACAAAAACTGTAAAAAAAAATGTTGCCTTCCTTTTCTTGTTCTACTTTATTTCTAGTTATTATGAAGGTAGACAGTGGAATGAGCCATGAATTAGCCAAAATTCTAGCAATAGCTGAGTATGGAAAAAAACAAATGCTGCTCTGATCATTCATACTTTGACTCTTAAAAGGGACAATATAGCAAAAGCAAACTTTTTAATGCTTTAGTTTTTTTCTTGAAAACCATAGTAAACTTTTTTGTCTGTTTGTTTAGGTTGGTAAGTTTTTTTCCCCTCCCCATAATTTTGAAAGTATCTTATCCTTGATGTGATTGTTGACTGCAAACTGCCTGCTTCCTTATATTGCATTTTCTTATTAGTCTACGAGTTTTAATACTGACATTATAAATTCCTGAATCTGCAATGTATTTCCTTTGTGAAGTGGGGTAAGCCATTTAGCATTGCAAAGTCTGTATTTCCTCATTTGTAAAATTGAGATAATGCTGCTTTATGCCTTTCCTGCATTTGCCAAAGGAATTAAATGAAAAAATTTAGGTGAAAAAGCTTTGTTAATAGTAAAGCAATGCACAAATATGGTTGATTGCCTGAGCTGATAAATAAATAAATGAAAAGGTGTGAAATGACTGATTGGCTGACTGAGCAAACAAATGAGTGGATATATACAATGATCATGACTCAAAATCATCCGAAATACTTGTCACTGTGGGATATGTAGGCCTACATAGTTGACCTCATAAACTGATTTTGTCTGATGTTGTCAAAATTTTCATCTTTTCTAGGTTTTCATCCTTCCCTTTGATCTGTGGTTCCCGTATATATAACTGAAATTTATCTGTGATCTATCTAGCCTCTGTCATTTCAATTTGATTAAGAGCCATGAAGACCTCAACACACCTTTCTTCCATTGTCCTTAACCCATGGAGTTAGGTAGATTTGGCATTTATCTCCACTATTTTATAAAATTTAAGTGAGATTTATGTGATTTCAGTTTGTAAACTTAGGATTACATTGATCTACATGACTTCAAGTGTATCAATTCCCCTTTTTTCTCTCATCCACGTATCACATACTATCTCTTACTACTAAACACAGTGAATTAGAGTAGAACCTTTTAATCCTTTACCTGATGATATGGGCATTCCTCTTTTTAGGAAAATAGGTATTGATATTTATACCTATCCCTGATTAATGAAAATTTTATTTTTTGGCATTACCAAAGATTCAGCTGAAACCAGAAAGGACTTTGTGTCAACTGGAAAGTAAAGAGAATCCTATAACACTATCTTGGGGAATCTAGGATTTCTCCTAACTTTGTCTATGACTGTTACATTCCTTCTTCATGAAAATATGCTCTTATTTTTAGGCCTAATCACACAGATACACAGGTGTAAATTGTTATTTACGTATTCTGTAGCATTGAAATAAATAGTGCATTTAGAAATGAATTTAGTGTAAGAGCATGAATAACTTCAAAATACTTTCCTGTGCCAACAAAAAAATTGGTACTTGCCATCTGCATCTACAGGGATTAAGTCACTAGCCACCACAGCCACTGACCTATATGCCCTGAAAGGAGTTCAGGGTGGAGATCAGGAATGAGGCACTGCTCTGGGAAAAAACTGGCAGAACAAGCCTTCAGACAGTTAGGTATTTTCAGGAGAAGATTTTATGAGCCAAATTCTTGCATCTTCTCATATCTAGAAAAGCACTGAAATCATTAATGGTAACATCTGCTGCTTGTGACTAGCAACAAGCCTCTGACAAAATGTGTGCTTGACTGCACGTATACCCCCTTCTCTAAAATCTTATATAATACTGACCTCTCCCCCTACCTCTTTGGAGCAGTTTCTCTGGGCTATCTGAAATGCTGTCTCCTGGGCTATAGTCCTCACTTTGCCCCAAATAAGACTTTACTCACAACTCTCACGTTGTGCATTTGTTTTCAGTCGACACCTGTGTGTCAAATTGTTTTATTTACCTTTGTAAAGTAATTTATTCACTGGCAATGTTCAATATATTCAACATCTGGCAGAGTATCATAGATGTTACAATTTTCTCTGCACTAACGAATTCATTAGTTATATTATCTTTGGAAGCAGCTTTACTCTGAATGGTTGGTTCACCCTAGAGGCAATATTTCTGAGTAAGCATAATGGATCTAAGTATGCTAGCCTTAAATTTGTAGATTGCTCTACTTGGATTGTATGGGTAGCATATGTGCAGTGTGGTCAAAATCAGAATGTAAGTTGGTGTATTTTATTATTCTTGTGTTATGAATCAATCCTTACTTTATATGTTACTTACTTTATATATTTGAACCAAACTTGGGTTCTCTCACCCACACATAGTAAAGCCAATCTACTGATACTGGGTTGTGGTGAAGGAAAATGCAGCATTTATTGTAAAGTTGCCAGTACAAGCAGGATTGGAGGCTCGTGCTCTAAAACTCCAAACTCCCTGAAGGGTTTTAGCAAAGCATTTTTAAAGGCAAGTTGAGGGAGAAGCATCCCAGGGTAGGTGGTCAGCTCATGCACGATTCTCTGATTGGTTGATGATGATCAATACTTAGGCACCAGAAGGTCTGGAGGCTATGTGCTCCTCATCGTCAAATAGGTAATTTCTCCCATTTGGTGGTGGTTTTCAAATCTGAAAAACTCAGGAAACATTCATCAGATACTATTA